>NW_019384624.1:226974-342571 GCF_000671375.1 Centruroides sculpturatus | reverse complement strand
GATGCCTGCCATGGAGAGCCTTTTGAGCCCATGATTGCTTAATGTTGTCTATGCTTTTTATATGTTGTGTCATGTCTGTATGTTGTGAGTGTAAGTTTAATGGTGTGTTATTTGAGTCTGCTAGAGTTACTGCTTTCTGCTAACTGTGATGTTTCTTGTTTCTTGTAGAAAAACTCTCGTAGTGACTGTATTTGTTTGTAGTGAAGGTTAACTATGTCGATCAGACCACGTCCGCCTTCTTTATGTGGAAGGGTTAATCTTTCTGTGGCAGATTTAGGATGATGTTGTTTATGCTTAGTAAGTGGTGTTCTTGTTTTCCTTTGGAGTTGCTCGAGATCTGTGTGAGTCCAATGTATAACTCCAAAAGAATATGTGAATACTGGGATGACATATGTGTTTATTGCTTTAACTGTGTTCTGAGGAGAGCATTAAACCTACTTTGGTATTCTTTAATTAATCTTTGCTTTATTTGTGTATGTTCTCTTAGTTTGGCCAGTTGGAATCCTAAATACTTGTAGAATTCGCCCTCTTCCATGGATGCAATAATGTCTTCATTTCCAAGTGCAAAATTTTCTTTCTTTGGGATTCCTTTTTCTATGTGAAGTTTTTTGCATTTGTCTAGGCCATATTCCATTTGTATGTCCTTAGTGTATGAATGTGTGATTTGTAGGAGTTGATGAAGTTGTTTTTGTGTGGATGCATAAAGTTTTATGTCGTCCAGGTACATGAGATGTGAGAGCGTAAACTGTGTTGATTTTTCATGTCTGATATTGTAGCCATATTGCATGTTGTTTAACATGTTGGATAATGGGTTCAGGGCTAGGCAGAATCAGAGAAGACTCAAGGAATCTCCTTGAAAAATTCCTTGCCTAATGAATATTTTGTTTGTTTGTATAGAAGTGTTACTAACCTGAGATGTAGTGTTGTTCTCCAGTGCTGCATAATGTTTTGGAAGAATGCAATGAGTATTTTGTACATGTGTAGAATATGTAGCAGCCAACTGTGTGGAACACTGTCAAATGCTTTTCTATAGTCTATATATGCCGTGTGTACGTTTCTGTGTTGTTTGTGTGCTTGCCGTAGAATGACTGAATCTATGAGTAACTGTTCTTTGCATCCCCTGTGATTTCTACAGCAACCTTTTTGATTTTACTACGATCAAACTCTGACACGTGCTGTTAGGTGTTCCTCTTCCTTACACGAAGCATAATAAAATCTTTACACAAGCAACCAACATGTGAATAAGATTTCCATATGAGAAACTTGCTTTACAATCTTTTCTTTTATATGGATTGAAAGGTGGCCTTTCTCTTACCTGCTTTGAGAACATGGGTTGAAATGCTAATCATTTGCATATCCCAGCATGTTGTACTTTTTATGCAAATTTTGCATTTGTTGCATGCCACCTTCACGGTGTAGCAAATTTAATGGTCAACAGTGTATATAAACAACTCGTAACTCAATTTTAATCGATTCAAGTGAAATATCTTTACCAAATTATCAAACTATTATATGGCTATGTTAATAATTAATTACTAATTGATTCGACTAGAGGTAGGTGGTTAAGCCATCATCTCGTATTTAATTTTAATGAGGTGAGGTATTCCAATAGTAGCCTAATAATTTTGGCAAAGATTGTTTGGCTTTAATGTCTTGTTAAAGTTGGTAAAATAGAAGTTTCTAATGAATGAGTCATTATAAAACAGTGCATTAAGTGCTATTTTAAAAACGTTGACAAAACTGTCACTCGTCAAAGGGACCCACTCCTGTCGAAACAATAATTACATCATTTAAGCTAGACTTCTGATTAATTCCTATTGCTGTATGGACCAACACACATTTTAGAGATATGGTCCTGTTTTTTCTCTTGTCTATCATTCCTTATCCTGTCTATATATTGTAATTTGTAGCACTACTCTTCCCAATCTCCTTTTGTGATATTGATAGTTTTTGTTCTTTGTTTAGGGTTCTCATAGTTAATTTTATGGGTGCATTTTGATGACAATTTACTCAGAAACTATTGTGAATTCAGATCAGACATTACTGTAATTACTAATATAACAAAAAACGCTGCTCTTTCCACTACATCAAAGTACAGAAATGGTGATTTGTTAAGTTTTTATTTATTAGGAACAACTCAAATTGAAATGTTTTCATTCATTTGAATATAAAATTGACGAAAGTCATATAAAAATGTATAGTTTACACATTTAAATTCTTATTTTCAGGCCCGAACTTGCAGCAGCTTAACGAAATGGGAGTGGTTGTACATGATCGGTTCTGTTGTCTCTCTGCTTACTTCTATGATATTGACAATATATACGATGACGAAGCTGGATAAAACATCATTTGACTTTACATTTGCAATAGTTTTAATATATACAACTTGTTAGTAGACTTTTTAACATTAAATTATTAAAATCTAATTTAATTTAATATATCAAGGGCCACAATTTTGTCTCCTGCTTTATTTGAACGAAACTGTGCTGTAATTCATACCCATTAAGTTTAGCATTATGAAATATATCTCGGTGAAGGATTTTGAATCTCTATTTTATTATGGACACCCGCATTGTCAATGCATGTTCCAGTGCGACATTTTGTTTCCATAAATACTTCCGATAACATTTCTGGTGTCACAACATGCACAGTCGCCACAATTGTCTCTATAAGCTCCTAAATAGAGAACAGCTTTTTTCGCATAAATGTGATGTTTCACAATATTGGTACCATGCCCAATCCAGCATCTAGGGAAGAAATTAGAGTAGCATGAATCTTGTCCCAGTGAGGTGGGAGCTCCATCCAACTGAAGGAAGACTTCATTACTGAATAAATTCTGCTGCTTTGTGTCTGAAAGAACAATTTAAGTCAGAACAGTGTGGAAAGATGCTCCCAACAGTCATAGGATATTAACTTTTGGCAAATGTCATTGATGTACTCTTTGGGAAAGTTAGTTTTGCTCCCATATGCAACAGTTCCATTGATTCACCTTCCATCACAAAGCATGATATTTGAAATCCTTCACTGGGATAAGTTTTGTAATATCATGTAATTTAATATCTGTAAATTTAGTATCTGTAAAGCAGGGGGCATAATTATCACTTGCCCTGTATACAAGATTTTGATAAAGTTATATGGGGTGATCAAACGAGAACTCTACTTGCGAGGAGTAAGTAGACTTGGTAGGAGGAACCAACTTATTCCTCTTATGCACTAGCAAATTATTTATTTAGTTTCAAATTCCTTGATTCTGAAGTAAATAAATGTTAGATTTAAGTGATTTTCATCATATAGCATGGCAGTAATGAGCATGTTTGGTTCGTAATGCTGATAACTCTACTCCTCACAAGTGAACTTTGTTTGATCTGTATCAGTTCGTTTACAGCAACTTATTTTGTTGTTAAATTATGTAAATTATCAACGTAATACATATATTATTTCCAGTTTTCTGTTTTTATTATGTGGTTCATGGTGTTTTAAAAGAGAGACCGTTTGAATTAATGGTGTTTGTCACAACTATTTTTATCATCTTGGCATATAGTATTATGAATTACTTTGCAAATTCCAAGAACAATGACATAAAAGTGGTGAGTCATAACTAATTTATAAACCTGCAAATCTTTTAATAATAATTAATGCAGAAAAGATGATATTATTTTCAGGTTCGTCTTGTACTGGTTTGCATTCTCGGTCCTATTTTGATCATGGCAGGAATCTGGCTGAGTCGGGAATATTATCTATCTGGAAACTTAATTTACCGCACAGTAGGGGCTAATATCAACTTACAATCCATGTGTAAATTGATGTTTCTCTGTTCTACACTCTTAAAGTTTGATCTCCAGTTACAGGTAAGATTTATTATGTATATACAGTCAAACCTCAGTTTTCAAACTTAACTCATTCCTAAAAGTTGTTTGAAAATCGACTTGTTCTCAAAATGAAACAAATTTTCCCATAAGAAACAATATAAAATGGATTAATCTGTTTCTGACCTTCTAAACAAAGAATTTTTTTTACCTTAACTGTATTTTATGCATAAAAATGCCTACAAATGCAATATAATATTATCTATATCCGTCAATATTTACAATATATATTATAATATTAATCAATTTTTGTTATTTAAGTTGAGTTAAGCACCTTTAAGCACTGATTCGTAAATGCCAGTTAATGCAGTTTTTATTAACTAATTTGATGTCAATTCAATTGCGATGTGTACCGTTAAATGGAAGTAGTAACTTACCCGCATGCACATTGAAATGCAATTTGAATAATGTCATTGTTGATGGTTTTTGTCGTGACAATGACAGGAGGTGATTTTGGCACCCCTAACTTCCAAATTGGTGGTCTCATTGTCAATTGGTTGGGTGGTCAACTTTCTTTAACACAAGACGTGTAGAGAGTTGACCGTCTGTGTGTGTCTAATCTATGGCCGGCTCTTGCCGAGTAGCTTGCTTGGCAACTGGGGCCAATATTACTTTCAAAATTTTGTTCATAAACCAAATTGTTAGAAAAGAGAAGAGTTCAAAACCCGAGGTTTGACTGTGTGTTAGAAGATGAAGATTGAAAACGTTAAATGAGTGGAAAAATGACCAGAATGTGTTGTGGATTTACGGTAGATACAATAAATTTTGTGTTGTGACTTCTTAAAAAGAGTCATGATGTGAAATTTGTGTTGGAACTGTTATAGAAATGATTACGATGAGTTTCAGCATTATCATTGTTTTCAATCTTTGAGCCTAGCATATATAATAGCATAAACAACTTGATGTATTTGAATTATATTGTAATACATTATGTAAGTATATACGTTCAACATACATATATGGGCCTTCCAAAATGAATTCTGCCATTTTAAATTACTGTAAGTACATTAATTATTATCCAAGAGGTATGCAACACACACTAATTGATAGAATAACCATCAAAGTCTCATCTGCATTCAAAAGTCTGTCTACTACTACCTCTAGGAAGCACTGTAAACAAAAATTGTGACTCCTCAACAGAGAAAAGGTTGTGTGTTCTGCTCTTCTCAAAGTCAGAATAATCTGAAAGAGCCATGGAGAGGAGTGACAATGATTACACTGTAGCAAGCTTAAGAATTTGAGTATTGGTTGGGTGTTTGCTATGTGACATGAGGTGCGCACACTGAGAAACCATAATGGGCAAATGTGAAACTTGGACAATTATCCAATGTTTTAATGTACATTATGACATTCTTGGCTAATAATTAACATAATTACAATAATTTAAAATGATAGCATTCTTTTTGGAAGACCTTTATTATTAGTTCACATCATTTTCAAACTAGCAGCTTTTGTGTGTGTTGCTTGAGGATAGCAACCAAACCCTGTCAATCTGTTTTCCTCCTTAAAATACTCTATGCTGAAGTGTTGGCAGAAAGAACATGATCTGAAACCACTCATTCATACATTAGCATATTTTTCTGAACTAGTTAACACATTAACCTCTTTTGATATTCTTTACTATACCTTCCAATACTAATCAACCAAAAGTCATTTTTATATATCTTGATCCATAACCGCAAGGATTACTGTAAAGTATATCATCAAAGTATATCATGTTAGTATAATAGTTGCAAAACCTTGAGGATATGAGATCGGTGTGTGACAGAAATGGTAGGAGTATTTGAGTCTAATCAAGCTCTGTTTTATTAAAATGTATGATATACCACGTGAAAATTTGATTCGGTGATACAATGAGAGCGAGTGATTTCCACATTGGTAAATGTCGCGGATGCCGTTATAAATGAGAATCAAATTCAATGTAAATACACCCATATTCAAAACTTGAGGACAAACACAATAGCTAGAAAAAGTCCCTGAGCTGGTCAGAAACGAGCCTGCCAAGGCATCGAGTGCTGCATCTCATTTCAAGATGGACATATTCCACGATGGGTCTGTGAGGTAGTATAACCCGACTGGCAAGGATAGTGGCCCGGAGTATCACTGTGGGTTTTTCAACTTTTACTTGCCTAGGAGTGTCGACCTTGAGGTTAAAGGACCCTCGCTTTGCCTGCGATCTGTCAGGATGCAAGAAAGCCTTTTTATGTATGGGGTAGTGGTTTGCTGGACACAGAGACTCACACAGAGACCGAATTTACAAAATTCACACATTTATTGATATAAAAACATGCTTACAATGATGGCATTATACTGATGTTATATAATTCACAAGGTGGGGAAAGGTCGTCTTCCAGATTGCGAGTCCAATGTGGAGGGAGTCCGTCTCCAAAGTACTGATGCTAAGGTTCAGGAGAAGGTTTGTCACTGGCACTGTCTTGGAAGTTGGAGGGATGGACGGAGTCGTCACAGGGAAGCCTGTGTTAGGAAGCCTGTCAGATCCTGGCGTCCCTTCTTCCTTTTTTTTATGTTCCTAGTTTGGGTTTTCTCAACTAATGCTCTCGATCACCACTTCACAACCTCCCTGTGTCCTTGAGACCTCAGGCTTTTATAACATTTTTCTTCCCAAAATCCCGAGGTTTTGGTTGGTTCGAATGATGGTCCCCTGTACTTTTATTTGTCCCTGGGCTGTTGCCAGGGACGCTATTCAGGCCGTGGGGTCGCTGAACATCCCTGTCTGGGCCATTTCCCTCCAGAGTCGGGTCAAGCCTTTCTCCAGATGATGGACCTGTAAATTTTACCTAATGTGTATTTTTCTGTCCCGGAGAAGACACAGCTGTCCCAACTGCCGCTCCTTCTACAGGAGTGTCAGCAGGTCCCACTTTGAACTCTCTATAAGGTGACTGTCCAAAGTTACCCCGGTGGACGATCCCTCTCTCGTTCTCACAATTGCAGATCTGTCAATTAGGTCTGAAATGCAACAATTAAATCATCTTGCACCCCGTTCTTTGGTCACACCGGTCCTATTTACGAAATAAGTCACCGATTTATTGATTTTAGCTTGACATCCAGTTCCCGTCCTTGGGGTGATGTCCTGGCCTCACAGTTCTCTCTGTCTAAGTATTGTGGGAGGTATTGGTAAGTACTTTCCATCTATTCTCCACTTAAGTTCAACCGTTGTATGTTATCTTTTTCATCAAAGACTTTTATTCCTTTGATTTGTAAAATCCTACAAGTTATGTATTACTCTGTATTAGACTTTGAGTAATATTTGCTGCATTTGTGTATGGTTCTTCATATTCGTATACAAATGTCATACATCCTTAAGTTTCGGACACATTTGTAGCTACGTATCTATGTATTGATATTTACTTTAAAAAATTTTATTAAATATTGATTAATCATGTATTTTATTTATAGGGAAGCATGATTTTACTCGTTATGGAAAATGGGACAAATACTGACTCCACTGAAGCAGTCATCCTCGGTATTGGATTTACTATCACAATTACATTCGTTACAATTGGATTTTTAAGTGTAAATATTGGATAATTAATTTTTAAACGATAAAAACATTTTTCATACATTGAAAAAAATTTTTGTAGATGAGGTTCGAAAACAAAATTCTAGTAATTTTGTTTGTGATCTTGAGTATTTCGGAACCTGCTTACATCATTTATCTATTTTATAAGGTACGTATTTATTTAGTCCATTTGTTAGTTTTAAATTTTACAAGTTTAATTAGCATATTTCTCTTACCGAAGGCGCGCAATCTAGAAGAAATTCTCTATCGTGCCACATATCTGTGCGGATCATTGGCCATTATCGTCTGGATCGGAAAGGTGGCATGCATGTATTTTGTCATGAGAAATTTTGGAAAAGGATTGAAAGAAAAAGGTAGTAAAAATAAATATAAATTTTCAGCATAAATTAGTTTTAGATATGTCTGAATCTAAATTCTTTTAATCATTAGTTTTATAATGAGATAGTCGTGGTGTGAAATATACCCGTTTTTAATAAATATTTTTAAATTTAATCACTGTCTCCTGCAAGCATAATACTAAGCTCATCCAGAAAGTAAGTACTGTTTGGTATTAAAAAAGATTTTCAATTTGTTTTCATTTGTATTTTATTACAGAAAAATTTACATACCTTAAACTACTTTTCGGCAAAGTGACCATGCGAATTAAGGCATGTGTCATATCTTGGCACTAATTGCAACATAACTGCTTCGTAGAATTTGGCCGCCTGCGACCTGAACCAGTTCTGGACATTTACCTTGATCTCATCATCACTTGGAAAGTGGTGGTTGGCAAGAAATTTCTTGAGATGAGAGAACAAATGGAAGTCAGATGGAGCTAGGTCTGGACTATAAGCAGGGTGATAGAATTGTTTCCAGTGAAATGAATCAAGTAGCGTCATCGTTACGTGTGCAGTATGCGGTTGCTGTGTTGTCATGCATGAACACAATGCCCAGAAGTCAGTAGTCTTTGTTCTGTATCGCATGCCATAACTTTTTCAATATCTCACAATAAGCTGTAGATCTCATCACTTTCCACATGATGATGAGATCATCGAGGTAAACGTCCAGAACTGGTTCAGGTTGCAGGCCGAATTCTACGAAGCAGGTATGTTGCAATTAGTGCCAAGATACAACACGTCTTAATTCGCATGGTCACTTTGTCAAAAAGTAGTTTAAGGTATGTGGATTTTTCTGTAATAAAATACAAATGTAAACAAATTGAAAATCTTTTTCAATACTCAAATGGTACTTACTTTCTGGATGAGCTTAGTATTATGATTCAGACAAGTTAGAGCCTTTATTAAAACAGAAGAAGGCATAATTGTAAAAATGTTACCAAATTCAACTATACATCATTAGTGTTTTGATGTTTTCTACACACAATTAGCATGCACACAAATGCAAAAGATTATTATAATTATTCACTATATATCTGAGATAATGGATCTTTCAATGTGTTTGCCTTGTCCCTCTACAGTCGCTGTGATCGCCAAGGACAGAAAGTTTCAAGTCATTTCAAGCATTTTTTTTTTTTTGATATTTAAGATAAGTGACTCAATTCTTAAATTTTTATCAATATCTCATAAGAGCCTATGCCAAAAATGCACAATTTGTACATTGCGTTAATAAGGATGGAATTTAAAATCAAAGAAGCAAGAACATTCTGTATAAGACGTTTACTATTTAAAATAAATTATTTACAAATTTAAACGAAAAGCTTATTGCTATAAAATATGGTGTTTGTGTTCAATAGTTGCTCCTACATAAATTAAAAAGCAGTTTATAGGTAGGCAAGATATATACACTTTTCATCAAAAATATGGCTAAATATTTGTTACATTGTAGATCCAATTTCATGTAAAATTATTTTAGATTAATTTGGTTGTTTCTGTTAAATGTTTTGTTTTGTAAGAAAGGCATTTAGTAATATTTCATCTGGTTTAAACCAGATGATATACTACTAAATGCCTTCTTTACAAGGTAGTTTTCCCAAAAAACCAGATGCACAGGTCACGATTTCTTCCGAGCAGCAGTTTGTCGTCCCTAAAGACCCAATTGCCACTCAAATTGAGTCGAAAACGTGGGAGGACAGCACCTAGAGGGCTGCCGAGAGGTGGGACAATGGGGTAAAATTCCAGCTACGGGATGTCATCCTACAATTTGCTTTCTTGTGCATTAATTGTCCATAGAAGGCAGGTGTAAATAAAGAGAAAACTGGTATTTATTAACATTGTTTCAATTGTAAAGCATAATGTTACCATAATTGTTTCAGTAGTTGCTTTATTATTATTTTTTCTGTGCAATGACTTGAAAGAACACTGATAATCTCGAGTAATTGTTTTCGGAATGCAAAATAATGCTTGAGCACGTAGTATCAAATTTGCATGTGTGTGCTTGTCGGGCCCACGGCAAGGGGCCTTTTTTAGAGCTAAATCTCCCAAATTACTCTGTAGCCTTTTGCATAAATTGGCAAGTGGGAAAGAAAGCCGGGAACTGAAGCCGAAAGGCTCGACTTCTTAGACTTTGTTTAAATTCACTTCAAGAAAATTATTTTTTATTCATTTTTATGGATATTCGAAACCATTTTAAGTGTGTGTAGATTACAATCAAGTGCCAAAATGTAACAGTTCTCAATTTTATTTTGGCAGTGTATGGAGACGAGAAGACCAAAGTTTTGGATCCGGAAGTCTCGCTTCCACCTCCACAGGAGGAGGCGGAGAAACCGGGTGACTGAGGAAGTTTTGTATACGTGCAAAGTCGATCAAATTCTGCATTTTAAGAACTATTTTGATAAAATGTATATAAATAAGAGATTATATTCTATGAATAAAATTATATAATTTTCTATGGGAAGAATTAAAAATACTAATATTTTATAAAATTTTAGTGAAAGTGATTCCACTGTCCATTGTTTAACTAGTCAAAATAATTTTTTGTTGTTATTTATCAAATAATATCTTAGAATATTTTAAAGTAATTATTTTTTTATTTTTGTGTTTTGCTCAATTTTTGTTGATGCTTAAATAAAATTTTTAAAAAATATTTTGCTTAAAATAATGAAAATTGTGATATGAAGCTTTTTTTTCTTTCTATTTTTAAAAATTTTAAATTTTTATTTGTCTATTATTAAAATTAAAAATGTTTGCCAGATTATACGGAATTGCTATTATTTGGCTATAAAGTTTAACGATCGAGAACAATTTGGCATTTGGTAATTTCTGCCATCTGTTGACAATTCTTTAAAATTTAAAATATTTGTGAAATAATCAATAATCGAATAATTTTTTGTACGTTTTAATATTAATTTAATTCGGCGAATAATTAATATTTATATATGTGCAAGCTAATATTTTTTACTTTATTAACATTAACCAATTGTAATCAGCGCCATAACACGCATACAATGAAATTTAATTTTTGTTTTCTACTTTGTAATTTTGATTTGTAGAGTAATAAAATATTTTGTAAATATTAATATGGCTTTAAAATTATAAACTGTAATTTTCTAAACAATTTTTCTTTTTCTTTTAATTAACGTGTTTATTTTAAGCGAAAATTGTTCCTAGATGGCGCCACGTGTGTCTGGACTCGAGTTATTGCACAATTTAGTCGGAAACGTTGCAAGTCAGGTCATTTCCGGTTATTTCTTTAAGGAAAGTTGTAAATGAACACAAAGAATGTTGTAGCGATGACGTAGACAGCATTAAAGGGGAGAAGAGGCTGGAAAACGTTTAAAGCTGACAAGTGCTAATGGAAGCGAAGTAAGTAAAACTTTCATGAGTTTTTCGTATTTATTTACGTAAAGTGCAGATGATTTGGTTTAAATAACGATATTTTTTATTACCCCTTTTTTTAAAAAAAAAAAAATTATCGTAACATCGTTTCTATTGTTTTAAACTCGATAATTGTGATTACACGTGCAATAATATAGTTCTTAAAGTTAACGATAGATGGCGACTGTAAGTACCGACAGATTCTTTAATTTCTGTACTAAAAAAAGCAAAAAAAAAAAAAAAAAAAATTTTTAAAAAATATTTTGCTTAAAATAATGAAAATTGTGATATGAAGCTTTTTTTTCTTTCTATTTTTAAAAATTTTAAATTTTTATTTGTCTATTATTAAAATTAAAAATGTTTGCCAGATTATACGGAATTGCTATTATTTGGCTATAAAGTTTAACGATCGAGAACAATTTGGCATTTGGTAATTTATGCCATCTGTTGACAATTCTTTAAAATTTAAAATATTTGTGAAATAATCAATAATCGAATAATTTTTTGTACGTTTTAATATTAATTTAATTCGGCGAATAATTAATATTTATATATGTGCAAGCTAATATTTTTTACTTTATTAACATTAACCAATTGTAATCAGCGCCATAACACGCATACAATGAAATTTAATTTTTGTTTTCTACTTTGTAATTTTGATTTGTAGAGTAATAAAATATTTTGTAAATATTAATATGGCTTTAAAATTATAAACTGTAATTTTCTAAACAATTTTATGTAATACGCGATCGCTCACAATAAGCTGTAGATCTCATCACTTTCCACATGATGATGAGATCATCGAGGTAAACGTCCAGAACTGGTTCAGGTTGCAGGCCGAATTCTANATAACACGCATACAATGAAATTTAATTTTTGTTTTCTACTTTGTAATTTTGATTTGTAGAGTAATAAAATATTTTGTAAATATTAATATGGCTTTAAAATTATAAACTGTAATTTTCTAAACAATTTTTCTTTTTCTTTTAATTAACGTGTTTATTTTAAGCGAAAATTGTTCCTAGATGGCGCCACGTGTGTCTGGACTCGAGTTATTGCACAATTTAGTCGGAAACGTTGCAAGTCAGGTCATTTCCGGTTATTTCTTTAAGGAAAGTTGTAAATGAACACAAAGAATGTTGTAGCGATGACGTAGACAGCATTAAAGGGGAGAAGAGGCTGGAAAACGTTTAAAGCTGACAAGTGCTAATGGAAGCGAAGTAAGTAAAACTTTCATGAGTTTTTCGTATTTATTTACGTAAAGTGCAGATGATTTGGTTTAAATAACGATATTTTTTATTACCCCTTTTTTTAAAAAAAAAAAAATTATCGTAACATCGTTTCTATTGTTTTAAACTCGATAATTGTGATTACACGTGCAATAATATAGTTCTTAAAGTTAACGATAGATGGCGACTGTAAGTACCGACAGATTCTTTAATTTCTGTACTAGAAATAGCAAAAAAAAAAAAAAAAAAATTTCAAAATAAAAGATGTTTGTTCCGTGTGACGTAGAACAGTATAAAGTTTTGTTTATTGTACGCACGAAATAAATGGAGAAAATGAAAGTGAATTTAACAATTTTTTCCCCTACAGGAACTTCCCTTATTCGTTGCATTATAGATTTTCGCGGAATAATAATTTTGTTGGCAGCTGTCGAAATTACATTTTAAACCAATAAGTCATATTTGGTGAAGAAAACTGAGAAGAGATGCAACCGATCTGTTGGTTGGGCGTGAACCCGCAACCGACGGGTTCCCCGGTTTTATGCACTCGACCGGGGCCGTCAAGAGGTGGGACAATGGGGTAAAAGGCGACACAGTGTTGTCCCATTAATTACCATAGAAGGCGGGTGTAGGAGTAAATTCGTCTCCCGGACCTGGCAATGTCCCCACACTGGCCGCTGGTGTGTCCCCGAGCTTACGGGAACATTACGTAATGGCTTTTTTTACTGAAGGAATGCACAAGTAGCACACAGTGTGTGGCCATCTATAAATGATGTGCTAAAATTCCACATTTTTAACCTCCCCTCCTGGTGTGCCACTTGTTATCACATTGGTCGGCATCACCAATTAAGTATTATTACAATGTAAATTCACTGCATCAATTATGTAATGGATATGAATGTAAAATGATTTATTTGCACTTCTATCAAAATAAAACACTATGAGACAATAGCACTACATTAATCATAGTTTTATTTTCGTTACACTTTGCTAGTAAGTTGTTTCACACTGTCGTGGGTTTGTGAGGCATTTGTTTTCAATTGATAGAATGGGAATGCTGGAGACATGTGTGTCCCATGGGTGTGCTTGTCTTGTTATGTCATGTCAATGAGATCTAGCCCACCGGTGGCTGAGTGGATACGACCACCAAACACTGGTAGTTGATTGCTGGCTTGCACTTTGGCAGCAGACTGGCCACGTGGAGTTTTCTGGGTTTCTTCACATTTCTAACACTTAAATAGGAGCCATTTTACAATAAAAGTTCTCCCAGGAGGTATCCCCTTGGCAGATTACCAATGAATTGCACTGCTGTAACCAACTAACCCAAAAATTGACATTACTTACATTACATTTCCAATTAGTGTTCCAAACAAATTCAGCTGTTTCCCTTTATTCCGCAAGAGGTGCTGTAGTCTACGGATTTTGAAATTGGTGTCACTTCTCTCTATTTATTTTCACAATGTTTTCAAATTAAAAGGAAATAAACTTTATTGAATTTTTCAAACTCCTCAAACATTTTTATGAAGACCAAATTCCTTCCCGGATCCCCCAAACCAGTAGGCCGATACTTTGATTGCTTGGCCGTCTGTCCAACTCAAACTTGTGCATTCACACGAGGGCTTAGAGATGCCCCATGCTCGGTTACTTTGGTTCTGTAAAACATGGAGCCAGTTCTAAAGATAAATATCTGACAAGGAAAACTTTTTCTTAATTTTAATTACACTTTGAGTGCTAAGAAATCCCTTTCTTCCATGCCTACTGTAGATTTTGTTACGCCCACAATAGGTAACCCAAGAAGTAAAGATGTTAGGATGCTCCTACAGACAATCTGGATCAAATCTAGGTATTTAAACCTTTGGATACTTTTTGTATCAATAGATACAACCGACTCATCCTTCATCGCTTGGCTACCCCCACCGTGAGCTCGGCTAAGCGAGACCTTAAAAGGATTTCGTTGATTGTGACGGATATGATTAAAAAGCCCTTTCAGCACCGACAAAGTGGGTAGTTAAAACTATGGGGTGGCCAAGCAGCAAAACTACATATTCAAACTAACTCATCTATGAAATTTGAACCGACTCAGGCTAATGCTCTTGCCACGTACAACCACAAAATAAATTTGATTATAGAGAATCGAGCCCATTTTTTCCATTGATTTTAATTAGTGCAAAATGCCGACTAGTTGTTTTTAATACTTCGTACACAGTGAATAGTGAAGATTAATGATAGTTGAATAAGCAGTTATGGTAGATTTATTTAAATGAACACACTTAGGAATTTTAAAATTTCTAAATTTCTTCTGACATATTCTGTTATTCATGATGGTTTCTTTCTTTTGTAGCATGACCTCTAATAACGAACGTGATGTGGAAAGCCTCACTCAGGCCGACTCTTCTGATGCAAATATTCGGGTCGAACAACAGAAGCCCGTTCCGAATCCCAACTTGCTGGTGAGTATGTAAATTAATCGACTAATTTTCGTGGAAAGTTTGGTAAAAATGATATTTTGACTCGATATTTTCCCATCACAATGATTTAAACCTGGATTCCGTAGAGTGGTAAGCTGGCATCTTACTGCATTTACTACTAAAAAGACAAGCCAGAGAATTTATTATTCTGTGATTTGTTTATTTAAATATTTGATCACATGTATAAAATGTTTTAACAATAGTGTAGAACCACCTGTGCATACATGTGGTTCTATAAGAGGAGGAAAAGGAGGAGGTGATACAAACAAGGAATGCCTCTCTACATTACGCGAATTTGTAGGGTCCAAGGTTTTACAAAGCCTCAGAAAAAAATGGTTCCCACTCTTTTTGATTGCCTTAGGAATGAGAACGTGAAGTAAAACAACAACAAAACCAGGAGCATGTATGGTACCAATAGGAGAGGAGTTGGGAAAACAAATGCTTTGTGTAGAGAGAGACAAAGAGGCCGAAGGAATATTTAGATGAAGGCGTGAAAGGTAAAGTGACGACCCCTTTAGCAGAGACTGCATTTGATATGAGTAGCAAGGTTAAATAGAAAGACATGGTACTTGCTGGAAAATATAAGGGAGGATGAGGCTATACAGACAACAAAACAAAAAAAACTATGTATTTGAAAGAAGAGCCAGGAATCTGAGATACTTAGTATAAAGAAAAGCTCAGTCAAGTGCTTTTTTTTTTTTTTTTACTGACAAACTACAAACTCTTGGAAGATGGTGCTTACACACACAAGAATTTGTTAGCTTTAAAAATCGAAAAGGAACTCCTACACTTTAATTTTAGAGTTGTTGTTTGTTAATTGTGCCCCCAAGTACCTTCAAGATTAGCAAGATAATCTAAAAATTAAATTAAAATCAAACATATCTGGAGGTTTGAGGGTTATGTTCAGTAGTGCTACAGAATGCCACAATTTTATTGGTCAGATATATAGACTAACTACATTTTTGTTCAAAACAATTGGTCGTCAATCTTCTCCCAGACAAGAAGAGGTTCCTGGGAAGTTTGATTTTACTCATACAGTCTTCAAATGCATAAACACACAGACTAACGTGACGTAAATTCTACTGCCAAATTTTAATTGGCCCATGTTATGATCCAATTAAATTCTGGCCGTGTCGCTCATTACTAAATTACATTTAAACCGAGCCCAACAAACTTTTTTCTTTATTTTCAGACCAGAATATGTAGAGTATTAACAAAATGGGAGAGAGTCTACATGATTACAGCACTGGCCTTCCTCTCAACCATATGGAGCCTGGCGGCCACGATAGCTTACTACAAATCGTCGGCTTTGGAGTGGGCATTAGCATACACTGCCAGTTAGTAGAATATTTTTTTGGCAATTACAACCGATTAAACTAAGATCTTGATAAGTTTTATGGCACGTAAATCAATAACATGTTACTTTTTAGCATTTTGCCTTTATTATGTCATCCACGGGATCTTAGCAAAGAAGGCATTCGCGTTAATTGGTTTCGCCGTCCTAATTCTCCTCATTCTGGCATATGGCATCATAAATTATGTCTCCGATTCGTCTGATGATCTAAAACTGGTGAGTTGGACTCCCCCCTTTTTTTTTTATTGAAAATTTAATTTTTCTGATATTGAACTAATGATATTTTCAGGCATATCTTATCTTTGTTTGTGTTCTTGGTCCTGTGTTTATTGTAGCAACCTTAAGGTTTAGCTACAGATACTATTCAAGTGGCATCATAATTCAATATATGGTGGGTGCCAATGAATATCTACAGTCTTTATGTAAAATGATGATGCTCTGCAAAACTCTCTTGGTGTTCGATTTTCATATGCAGGTAAATTTAAATAAGTTTCATTAAAGACGTGTAAAGTGTAAAGCTTGGTACATAAATCTGGTCCATTCTAAGCATGTATATCCTGTGCGGAATCCGATCAGGTCTGTTGTTAGGCAGACACTTTCTCAAGGGATTGTGATCCAAATCCATAATTTATTGCAGGTGTACATTAATGCATCTTGGCTGGAGCTAAATGCAACTGAAGTGGAGTTCTGGAATATTTAGACCCAAAAACTGGGTCATAACCCTGTTATTCCTATAACTTTAAGTTGGCCAGCACGAGATAATTGGACTCTGGATATCAAGAGCTCAATAGTCTGGGAGTAGTGTGGGCTCCTTTTGCCATTTTTTTAAATAAATGAAATACATAGGATGTTTGCTTTTTTATTACAGTGGAACCTCGCTTAATGAGCATAATTTGTTCCAGAATCTAACTCGTAATGCAAAACACTCGTTAAGCAAACAATTTTTCCCATAGAAATTAATGTAGTGTGTTCCATGCTGAAAAAATACTCAAATATTTTATGTATAATGTTTATTCAAAGAAAATTATACAATATATGTTAAGGCGCGTGAATAGTCATTATCATTTCTTTTAGCATGGAATGAACCAACCTGGATGCGAATTCGATTTGCAATAAACAAAAATTCACAGATAATATGTCTGATAAACACGCTAAATGATATGCGAAATTCTTGGGTAAAGACTATAATTAAATATTAGAAATTAATTAATTTGACTAAAGGTAGGCAGTTATACTTCAATCTTGTATTTAAATTTAATAATTTAGACCAATTCCAAATTAAAATGTCATTGAATTTAGTAAGAGATGGCAGCATAACTGCCTACCTCTAGTCAAATTTCTAATATTTAATTATAGCCTTTACCTAGGCCAAGAATTTGGTGTTCATTATATAACAGTCGATGTTTATACATAATATTTGTGAACACAAGTACGGATAAATGTTTGATCACGAGTGACACTAAGATGCTAGCGGAACAAGTGCTAAACACAGACTAATGGAGCATGCGCACAATCCAGGATGTCTCCTCTCATCATCGTTCGTTAAGCGAGTAATTTTTTTACAATTTGTTTTGCTCGTTGTGCAAGGTGCTCGTTAAGCGAGGTTCCACTGTACTAGAAAGCAGTCTTAAAAAATTGTTTTTAAAACAAAAAACATGAAGGTGGGAATAGTTATAGGTCCCAAATTTTCTTTGGACCTGGTGAAAAATTGCAAGCTTCTCCTCTCAAAGCCATGACTGGGCTTGCTTGCGCAATTACACAAATCGATAAGAATTTTGTTATCACGAAACACCAGCACAACCCTTGTTGGATGTAATTTTATGTACTGAGATTTATACTACGAATGTTTTTTTGGTAATAGAATGGGGCCGTCCGACCTTTTTGAGAATTATGAGCTACTTTTTTTGGGGAATGTCATAGCCTATCTGTACATTTGTTTTGATGCAACTGTTAAAACTTTAACAGTTGCATCGTATCGCATTGCATGTACTAACCTCTGATTTCATTGTATTTTTGTTAGAATCAACTACAAAAAAAATTTACATACATTGGATGGAGAGCTCGCAAATCAACCGGTCGGGCAGCCCCGTAATAGACAAACCATTAAATTCTTTAAACAAAATTGATTTTATAGGTCAACTTGGTCCTTCTAATTGCAGCGAATGGATCGGATGCCGTCCACTCTGATAAGATCGTTTTGGCACTCACATTCATATTTATAGCAATTGGAAACAGAAGCGTAAGTATTAGTTTTCGAATATTTCAAAGCAAACAAAAATCTTTTTTAAGTACTGAACTGTTTTTTCTTTTTTCCAGATAATATATGAGAAGAAGGTATTGGTATTTCTCTTCTTGATCCTCAGCATTTCACAACCCGTTTTTACCATTTACATATTTCATGTGGCAAGTGTAACTTTAATCGAATTACATAACCTTTCTGAAATACGAAATTTAATTCTCTTTTTCTCGTGTTGCCATAGGCGAAACGTCAATTCGAAGTTCATCCCGCTCAATACATCGCCATCTATTTGGCGGGAGGATTGGGACTGGTGGCTTGGTTTTCTTCTGTAATTTGCATAGGCTTTGTCACAAAAAACTTTGGAAAAGGATTGAAAGAAAAAGGTAAAGTTTAGAATAAGGAATTTTTAAAATCAGTCAAATCAGTCTTTCGGACCTAAACTTTGGCCATCTTCAGCAAATTCCATTTATACAATTAACACATTTACTGTAAATAATTCACCGGGATGCTTTGTTTATTGAACTATTTAGTCTTTAACAGTTAAATTGCTCAAATCTGGTAACTGACAGGCTTTTTGGCCATCTTCGGCTTAAATCCAAAATTTTTGTCCTGATTTTTACTCATAACAAGCATCTAACGATTTTGCAAGATACCACAGTATCTCACTACATGTCAAATCCGACATACATAAACAGACACACACAGTACAAAAATTTGTTCTACAACTGTTTCATATTCCACAGTTATATCATCAACACTATCTTAATCTTCTTTAATTAAACATATAATGACTGTTTAAATTTAGTGGCTGACATATGTGAAGTGGGCAGTGAGAAAGTTCCTGGAACTGTGGTAGATAACTGTAATAGTAAGATTTGAAAACACTTACCTAAATCATCTTCAAAATAGGGGCCTACACACACACTTTCCACCATCAATCCTGCCACTGTTGGAAGCACCGTCAGAAGACTTCTTTTGGAATATTCAGAAGTTTGGTCGTCGCATTCTTTGACATGGAGTGTGTTACTGGTCATTCTTACATGCAAGTACAGGTAACCCCCGTATAACACGGTACTTCTATAGCACGGATTTGCTCTAACACGGTTCAAGAATTGCTACCATCCCCCGTATAACACGGTACTTTTATAACACGGATTCACTCTGACACGGTTCGAGAAATGGGTAAAACCCTCGTACAACATGAAATGTAATAAATTTTTACATACTTAAGTACTAATAGTTCACGAAAATTATTATTTTCGTGAACTATTAGTACTTCAGTGTGTAAATTTTTTTTTCTCATCTCCATACACATGGTCCTTCTCGAAACTTGTTTCAATGTTGCCATATCTCGACGCTTCTGCTTCTGTGTTGCCAGATGTTTTTCCCTTATTCCATAAGTGCTTAGCACCATATAAGGAAATTTACAAAGATCTTTTAACTAGAAGCAAGCAATCTAAAATTACATACACTTTTTGCAAAAGGTAAAGCATGAATCTGAAAATAATGCAGAAAAATGCTCAAAGGATAACTTGCCAAAAATAAAACGCTCTCGATCAATAGTGCTTTTAGTGGTGACAAAGAAAACATTGTTTAATTTATATTACCATAATATGTATTATTTAAGAAAATTTTAATAAAGATATTTATCTTAATTATGAAAATACAGTAGCACGTTTTTTAATTTCTGGAACCTAACCCTCCTTTTCGTACTAGTTCTTTGTTTTGCATAACACGGCAATTTTTTGGAACGTAACTACTGTGTTATACGGGGGTTACCTGTATTGCATAAGTTGTTGGATGCATCTCAGAGGAAACAGAACATCGAGTGGCTGGAAGGGTGGTTCTTGTATCACAACAACAACAAATCACTTGTTGTGCAGCAATTCTTCACTGCAAAACACTTCTTGTTGTCATCCAACTACCATAATCACTGGATCTTGCTCTGAGTGACTTTTGTCAATTTCCTACCAAAAATTAGTCTCGGGAGACACGTTTCACAACAACCACGATTGGATGCAATGGCCAAACTACCGAATATTCCACAGAAGCCTTCCGGCAGTGCTTCCAACAATGGCATGAGCAATGGGGTGAGCATATGTGTGTGCTGAAGAAATTGATAGGAAATATGGAAACACTTACCTTATCATTAGTGATCTATTATAGTTCCAGGAGCTTTCTGACATGGCAAAAACTATTAGACCTACCAGTCTCAAATTGTAAAAATCAAAGAATTCTTTTAAAAAGGAACAGAAGGTTGTGATAACCATATCTTATTAAGACATCAAAGTAAGAAAACACTTTTATTTAAACCTTTTTATTTTTTTATCTAATACTTTTTCTTTTTGCCAAAGACTATTAGACCAGGTGGAAAGTTTCGCCCTTAGACAAGTGACTTGTACAGAAAATGATAGTCAAAATATCTGCATGAAATGTTACCTGTTTGGGTTAGCAAATGTAAATGTTGTCAGAGTAAAGCATGGCATGAGATAAAGGACAGAATTGTAATGCAACCGTTCACAATGAGAAGTGCTCTCAGATGTTTGGTCATTAGTAAAACTGCAGTCTGGCATAATCTAAAGAAACTTAAGAAGAGACTGTTATCTATGTAAATTGCATTGCATCCTCTTACAAATTGTTAGTTCTTTCATGTAGGCTTTCCATTTTACTGTGCTCTATATATCAAGTAAACCTAAAAGGAAGCCTCCCATCACTTATGCACAAGCCAGAAAATGTCTCGTGTGGGCAAAAGAACATGAAGCTGAACAGTAGGTAACTGGAAACAGGTTATCTTATCCAACACGGTAGAATTTGTTGATTACAGTGATAATGTTGGTCAGCAAGTGAAGAGAAAATCTGAAGCATTTAACCTGATTGCATGTGGTTTACTGTGAAGTTTCCAAAATCTCCCATACAGCCATACACTATGTAGTTTGCATGGAACAATTAATTCTGTTGTGTATTAAAACATTTCTGGAATGTAAGTTAATTCCCACTATAGAAGATAATTTTCAAGATGACATGTTTTTGTTTCAGCAAGAGTATGCATACCGCCATACCAGTAAAAAAAACAAGTAATGGCCAGTAGAGAACAACATCTCATTGTTAGTTCTGGACTATTTGGTGGCCATTGTAAGACTTACAGAGACATTAACAGAAGCTGTGGGAAAAACTTCCACAAACAATACCCGAACCAAAAATTGCAACAATAGACAGCCAAAGGGAAATCGCACCACTGTGTGAAATTTAATTGCTGAAACTAAATTATTACACCCAAGCTTTAACTATACATTATTGGATAATGCTGTAGTTTTCCTTATTAGTCAGGTTGCAGCAGACATTTTCAATGCGAAAACGTGTATATCGGACGTTCAGCGCTGCCTCCCTGTAAGCCTGAAGTTTGACAATGGCATTTGGAATATCAGTGGAATCAATGCCATTGTCAAACTTCTAGGTTTACAGAGAGGTGGTGCTGAACTTCCGACATACGTTTTTGCATTGAAAACGTCGGCTGCAACCTCGCTATTGTTAATCATTCTCTTCTGGGCTACGTCCAAATTAAAGCTTATGCCTCAATGACAAATTCTCTTCACTAATTGTGCTGCTATCTTGTATTAATGTGAATTATTACGTATTTTAAAAAAGACCTATTCTAAGCAAGGCTTAAACTCACAAATAAGGACAGATTCATCTCTATGTGACTAACCAGGGACTAGTACTATAAAAGGACTCTGTAATTACTTGCTAAAATGAAATGGTTATGTATTAGTTCAACCGGAAAAGTACCCCATCTAATTTATGGGAAATGTGGGTTTGAGATTCAATTTATTGACTAAAAATCTAATCTAAAAATACCTAATACTCCAACAGTTATTTAGACAAGCGTTTCTCAGCCTTTTTCTCATTGCGGACCAGTAAATTAGTGAAACAATGAATTATGCTTATCTAGAGTTACCGCACGTAACAAAGTATGCATGGTAACTCTGGATTACTATTTAAATGTCCCTCGCAATCAACTTGTGCTACTGTCTGTATGATAAAACTTGTTCGCAGACAAATGGTCGAGAAACACTGATACTTAACCAACTATATTGTCTAAAGGTTTTCTTTTCAAGCTATAATTAGCCTATTTAATATTAATTCAATTTATAAGTGTTTAGAATATTTACTAAAAGTTATAACAATTTTTCTCCAAACAGTTACTGCAGTTTCCAATGTTTTGTAACTTTGGAACAGGAATCTCAAACAATTTGTAAAGCAGTGAAAGTAGAGAAGTCAAAGAATTAAATTGTTACATTCCATATTCTATTTGTTGAATGGTTCAAATTCACAAACCAATTTCAACTTATCTTCATCAAACCAGATATAAAGAAAATGAAGGCCAATCCAAGGGGAGAAAATCAATTATATTTTATATTGTACTCGACAATCAAGTTTCCATCGTTATACGTCTGTTACAATTTCGGCCACTTACGAAAGTCACGCACCATAGAAGATTGTACAGTGTACCGGTTGTACTATGCATCATTTCAGGTCTGCAATACTGCAAACAGAAATTAATTGCACGGTTCTGTGAGCGACTGCTATTTTGCAAGGATTGAACTTGTTTTTTTTAATACTCAATACACTGTGTTCTTGCTATTAAGTTTAATCTTTGCAACGTACCAATTACTTTTGACCAATGTGGCATGGCTGCACAATTCTAAGGCAATTCGACCTTCTCCACACAATTTCTTATGATGTGTGACTTGGTTTCTTTGGATGATATTTTACGTGAAACGATATAATTGTAATCACATATACCTAGATTTTTTTTGTGTGAAAACTGTTTTATGAAAAACAATTTTGTATTTATATATTTTTGGTATTTATATATTTTTTAATAAAATTGATTTTTTTAATTAATACCTGCATGAATTATTACTTTAGAAATTAGATGAAAAAAAATGTTATAAATAACTGCATTTGTGATCACTTGTAAAGCGTCGTCCCTTGCTACAAGGATTGGGTCATTCTGGCTAATGCTGCATGACAAAATCTAACCATATAAAAATTTGAGCAATGAGTGCCTGTTTATAATAACATGATGCAGTTGTACATAGAAGGCTTTTCTTTCCATAAAGGATGTTTTTATAAATTTCCGAATGAATAATTAGATATATTATCATTGATACCAATTGAAAATATATTTTATAACATTACTTACAGATATTGACATATGTAACACAAGTTAAAATCTTTGGAGTTGCAAAAGATACTTCAGATATGATCTTAGTCATAAAATTTTCACAAATATATTAAATTTCCTTACATATTTATCACAAGGAGTCGTAAAAATCTAAATTTACGAACACTTAAATGCTTTGGAAAGCAAATCTCTTCAGATCATGACGAATGACAATTCTTATATATACAGCTGAACCCATCTAACACATTATAGGGAAACGTGTTAATATCCAAAAAGTAAAGGTTAGAAACACTTTTTATGAATATTTTGCCATTATGCCACACTCACAGTTGAAACGTATCCCCACATCATAGAGCATTTGCTGTAGTATATATATATATATATATATATATATATACAAGTACAAATTCACCACCACTTTTGAGCACTGATGATCCAGCATCTGTTTTTCAATCGGGACAGAATTACAAGAGTATGCTTAAAATCCCACAGCCGCCAGACTCGTTCATCAAATAACTCGCAATTGGCATTATTCATAGCTTTCGGACACATCAATTATTTTGTGCAATTTTTACTCTTATCCAGGATTTTCATTTTAGGATTAAATGAAAACCATAGATATGGTTTATAAAAAGTGACAGACATTACTTAAACACCATTCCACATTTAATGTATACATAAGTTTTTTAGTAGTCCATAAATAGTCTGCTTAATAGGAACAGAAGTATATAATTAGCTGTATGTTATACTGTTATTTTGTGACCGCGACTGATCTAGAAAAACTATTAAGCTAGCAAGGTTTCGGAATCAAGCATGCTGGAAAAATCAGTGGTCAAACTGTGCGTGTAATTACATCCAGATTAAATATTAAAACGTTACATTTTATAACAATTATACTGAGAGAGGCCAAAAGCCAGCATCTAAAATTCAAAATACGACTTGCAAACAGATCTTGTTTCCTGTGTTGTCAAACCGTGATAAGACAGACTTTAAATAGCACTACCCATGTAAAGTGCCAGTGAATATCCATCAAGGGATCTTTTCTATGTGAAACAGAACCCTTTGGTATTTCAATTACTAAATGCATTGCCAAATGTAACATAATTTGGCAATAAACTTGGAAATCCTGTATGTAGACTCTTACACCCTGATCACACAGGCTGTTAACAGCAATTAGCAGGTTATGCTGGTTAGTATTTGCAGTCTGACCCTTCAAGTTAACAAATAATATGACAAAGCAATTATCCAATACCTTAGAGGTATACTTATTCTGCAACTTTGTTTTTAATCATAATAACTTACTTAATAGTTGATCACACTACAATTATTTGTTAGTTTTACTGTGTTAACTTCCTGCCATTAGCATGTAGTACGGCTTAGGTATTATTGATAAAATTACTATAATTTCCTGCTTATAACCTTTGTGTTGTATGTGTCTTAAAGTCATTTAAAAGCAGGTGGAAGATTTCTAGCAATTTTACGGGTTATACACGGGAAATTATGGTACTCTGTTACTATCGCGCATGAATATAAACCAATTTTTGAGACAAATTGCAGCACTAAATCAAAGTTTGACTATATTTAAAAATGTAGATAATAGGGAATTTTAACACCACAACTTTTGAAATTCTGCTATTTCTCGTTCTTTGAAGATACATTTGGTGTTATCTTGGAATACACAACTCTTTTGACAAATCTTTCTAATACTGATTAATTCTCAAATCATTAGCTCATAACAGTCATCCAGTTCGAATTATATTAGATTTTCATCATTTAGCAATCGGTGTCGTGGAGTCGGAATCAGTAAAACTCTTCTAACTCTAACCTCTAAAATTTCTCTGTACCTGGTGGTATAGTCTTACAAAAGGATTCATGACATTTAAAAAAAAAAAAGGGAAAGTCATAGTTACACATTTCTTTTACCAACTCCTCCACACCGCAACAACACTGAACTATATTATCAACTAATACATTGCTTGTCGTGCTTGCAGTCTTATTTTGAAAGTAATGACGAGACTTGATACCGAGTATGTGTTTTTGAAATTATCTATCGCATTGTTTCCCAAAGTGGAGACCACTGGGAATCTGCCAACAAGTCAAAGGATCAGCAAAACATTTGGCAGGTATCTGGTGGTAAATGTATTTTCTTAGAACATTCGTAATAAAAATACCAATATAGAAAACTCCTTATAGTATCAAAAATAAGAATCTCAAGTTCTTTCAATCCACATCACTAATTCGTGTTTATACTTTGTTTATGAATCATTCCATGTAAAGCAATCGATACTGTACAAAGTTATTTATATAAAACAAGAACAAAGCTGAGTTGTTTCACAGCCTAAACTAAATTTTCTTTCCAGAATGTTCATACATACATGCAGACATCTAGAGATTCATGAACATTTTTTGAAGAAGTCCATAGATCATTACAGATCTCTTCATATTGTATACTTATACAGTGCAATTCAAAAACAATTACCATAGATATAAGTGAACCCTACAAGTCACAGAATATGATTTACAGTACATTTAGTTAACTTGCATTTCACGTATATGTTACGGACTAAGTGATTAATATGGGTATTATTCATAATGACAAACAAAATCGGGCACTGTAATAAATTATGGTAAAAACACCTGAAATTTATCAGATTGATTGGTCACTATGAATACTGCTATCACCTGGTCGGACAAAGTGATGATAATATATAGTAGTACGTTATTCGTACCAAGTAATATTAAGCAGTAAAACTCACTGTGTGTGGCGTTATTAAAAAGCGTTTTTCATTCGAGCACTTATTACATCACATTTGTAACATCGTACGTGTTTGAAAATTCGTACCATGCATTCGCCATATTATATCACATTCGTATCATCGCACGTATTTCAAAAACGTAGCGGTATTTCATGTTGAATGTCATCCAAAAAATCATTTTATTTAAATTTGTATGTGTTCTTCTCTGTCTCGAATGTTCGATATAAAAGTATCAATATCTTATTTGCCCGAAGACGATGGAAATACATTCATCGAAAGCACTCAAATGAAAAACGCTTAATAATGCCGCACACAGCGAGTTTTACTGCTTAGTGATGATAATACCTTGAGAAGTGATCATCCGACATACACTAACCAATCAGCACTCGCATCTGAGTTGCGTGTGTGTATTGCATTTAGTATTAAATTTTAAAACCATGTGATTAGCAAATTTTGTGCGATGTTTTAATTTTACCTTTGCCTCTTAAAATAGGGTTTTCTTTTTTGAAAAAGTGACGATCATGGAGCAATCATTAGGTGATATGAATAGCCGCTTTAACGACTGATTAAATGAGTTAGAAGCAGCAAAAGGTCAAAACAGTCAAATATTCACAAAAATCAGTATATTTGACAATGATATAAAATGTGAGAGTTAAAAATCAAATTGACTTCAAAGTTGCCAGAAGAATATCAGCATTTACATAGATACGATGCTGTATCTATTGGAGAAATAGAAAAATTAATTATGCCTGTAAAAGAAGCTAATACGATTAAATATTGTGTTTGCACTGAAGAAATATTTCAGATATTGCTATTGACCATGGCAGCAGAAACTGTATGGAAAAAGAATTAAGTATAAAGTATAAAATTATTACAAGGGATACGAGATATGATCATAATTTACTTTAACTTCTAATTTTTTTTTTCTGACAAATTTCACATAATGTTCCTAAGAAAGGCTTGGTAATTAAACCAATTTTAAGTAAAGAAATGAACTCAAAATGTCAGGTTGACCTTATAGATATACAGTTGCAAGCTGATGAGTAATAAATTTATACTCGTACCAAGACCACCTGACTAAATTTGTTCAACAATGACCATTAAAAACCAAAAGGGCTGAAGATATAGCCTGTGTTCTTTTAGATATTTTTACAATTTTTGGTGCATCGAGTATTCTACAAAGCAATAAATGCATAGAATTTTCCAATAATGTCATCAAAGAACTGTGTAGTATGTGGTCTGAGTTAAAATTGGTGCGTGGAAATACCAAACACTCAAAGTCAAGGTTTGGTAGAAAGATGTAATCAAGACAGAAAATACACTTAGTTCTTGGTGACTAACAACACAAACAAATGGTCGGAAGGATTACGTTTTGTACAACTGATGAAAAATTGAGCGCATAAACTGCAACTCCAATGAGATCATGTTTGGAGCAAGTTAAAAGTTTGACTAAATAATTTTATACCCGACGAATCATTGACTAACATTAATACAGAGGAAGATTTAAAAACTCTCTTTAAAACTAACAAGAATGAATTTTTTATATAACAAAAACGATATTCCAGACTTTTCCTTTAAGCCGAGTTTTTAATTGAAGTATAAATTTGTTAATAATATACAGTCGACCCCCCTATAACACTGTTGATTATTCCGTTTTATATGAATTCCACGTTGTACGAGTCGCCTTAGATTTTACAAATACATATGCAGGGCTGTAAACAGCTCACGTATTTGTAAAATCTAAGTGACTTGTACAACATTAAATTCATATAAAATGGAATAATCAACAGTGTTATAGGGGGGTCGACGGTAGTTACTTTTAAAAGATCTCATGTTGTTTTTAAAATACTCTGAAATAATTCACAACAAATAAATAATTCTTAACGAAAAAGGTGGAGATTAAAAAAAAAAATCAAAATTGCCTAAAGGAAATTTAGCTGTATTCATAATGTCTGGTCAATTTAATAAATTATCAATATTTATCAGGCTGCACGGCCATTTTAGTCATTATTCATAATGCCCTATTAATCACTTGGTCCATAACTTATATACAAATGTTTTCCTCCCACCTGTAGTGTTAACACATTTAACGTTACAAACACACGCACAACACATCTTCCATTGGGTGATCCGTGTTTAGTACAAAGACTGAATTATATTCATCAAAAAAAATCTGATAATTAAAACTATACAGACTTTGACCTCTCTCAGCAACAATCAATATTTTTTAAAAATAAAAATATATATATAAATACTTTACCGTGTTTACTTTATCAATGCTGTATCAAGTCAACAATTTCTTTTAGGAACATTTTGTTGTATTTATATGTGTATAAATAATAAATTCATTATATAATTCAATACGAATCATCATAAATTATATATATTTCGCACGGTTTTCCTCAGATCAGATACGGCTCTATCGATATCTTCGTCTCTCGTGTCTCGTCCCGTCGTCAGTCTCAGAGTGCTTTCCGCCAATTCTCTCGGAATTCCCGACGCAATCAGTATGGACTGTTTGCTGCAGAATTTTATCTATTTTATAAGAGTAGAATTAAGATTTTGATTAAGTATAGTAGAACAAAAATTACCTATTGTTACTATGACAAGCCGCTCCCACGCTTGCTTGAATCGTGCACGTTTTTTCTAAGATATCTTGGCCTAAACGTTAAAAAAAGAATTATTAAATAGAAAAATCAGTCATCCTGTTGTTTAGTAAAGAACATAAACGTGATCAACCTTTCATTTTGTTGTTGGTAAATGCCACACTGCAGGTATTGGGGAGTCTCTCAGCTTTTCCGTGATTATTAAAACTTACCAACTCTCCGAACGCCTCCTGAAAATAATGCATAAGAGATGAGAATGTTATTGTTTTTGAATTGTTTTTCTTTTATACACTATTTATAAAGATAATTCATGAAATATTTGAGAGACTAACTTAAAATCAATTGCAAGTAACTAGAAAGGGGAAAAATTTTTAGCAAATAGTGTGAATTTAAGTTTATTTGACCCGCCTTCACCTTCCTTGTAATGTTATAAGAACAGAAAGAAAATGAGGAGAGGCCAACTGAAAAATGAATGATTCAAAAAGACAGGCTGGACAGGATTTGGGATAGATGCTGCATGAGAGGAAGAGGGGATGAAGTGATGTCTTCTATATAGACTTGTCATCAATCTATCTTGATTTCTTTCATTTGAAATTGATTTAGGTAAAGTTTGAATAAAAGTATAGAAGCAAACCAAACTTTTCTTTACTTAGAAGCATCTTTATCTTTCCTTTGAGATATTCAGGAACATGTCTAAAGCATATTTTAACTCTAAAAGATTAGATTTTACAGATATAAACTTACCTTCAATTTATTTTCCAAGTGATCTCTAGATTTTGTCATATTTTTCTGATAAATGTCTAAATTTCTTACAATTAATTCTGCTGCCTGAAAGAAAAATAATTTGTAAATATTAAAAGTTCTATGAAATTGTAGAATAAACAAGAAATCCCACCTTTCCTAAACCTGCAATCATCGCAACATTTTCTGTCCTATTATGATGTCAGCATTAAATTTCGTATAATGTTTTTAAGTGCAATGTGCATATTTAACTCTTACCCGGGTCTGTAACTTCTCTCTTGTCCTCCCCCGAAATACATTGGATAAAGTATTTTGTCTTTGTCCGAATTAAAATACAATGCTCCCACTCTCGGTCCATAAAACTAAACAATAATTTCTTATGTGAAGTTGTTAGTTTGTTATAATGTAATTTGCTACTTTCCGACATACCTTGTGACCTACGATGGTTAGAAAATCAACATGCAGATCGTCTACGTTCACGGGGATTTTACCTAGTGCTTGTGCGGCATCGGTGTGAAATAAAATTGGCGGCAACGAAGAGGAAAGCTGGCTTCGTTGACAATTCAGCTGCTGTATTTTCTTCCCCAGTAACGATATCGGCTAAACACGCTAAAAGTTACTACAAAACAAGACTTTTCTTTACGAATTTACAAATACTTACCTGTATAATTCCAGTTTCGTTGTTAGCCAGCATGACTGTGATGAGACAGGTATTTGGCTGAATTTCTTTCGTTACTTCTTCCACTTCTACGGCCGCAGTTTGTTTTGAGACGGGTATGAATGTAACTTCTAAGAAATACATTAACACTTCTTAGATCTGTCGTCCCTTCTGGCCAAAACTGAATTTACGTTAACGCTTACCTACAATACCTTTTTCCGACAGATGTTTAAGCGGTAACGCAATAGAATCGTGTTCTATATTTGTAGTGATGATATGGGGTAAGAATTTTCTTCTTTTTGTTGTATTTTGGCTATTAACTGCATTGTTGTTATGATAATACTGGATTGCTGAATGTATGACTAGATTGTTGCCCTTGAAATTTATATGTAAAAAATTAATTAAACTACTACATCATTACTTGGATTAGTTTCTATTGTAAAAGTAATAAAAAAAAACTTAATTTTGTGACAAAAATACAACATTTTTTTGTTATATTTACTTATATATTAATTCCAATATGTGAAACTTTTGTATTATTTGAAATTTTGGAACAATTCTCAGTTTTTTTTAATTGTTTCAATAGGGCCGGCATGAACTTTGGCAGGGCCACGTTGTAAAATTGTGCAGGGAGGATAACCCGCATTTATATCTACCTCTGAATTTTATAATAATTCATTTATTACGAGTAGATACTTACAACTTATTGTTAAGGAAAATTACATATTCTAGAACTGAATTTACTGTACATGTATTGAGCTATGGGACATTCGAAGCATGGGGCCAAGTTATAGGAAACATGCAAAATCTGCTTTGTGCCAGCCCCAAATTTCAACACAATTATTCATTTGAAGCACAGAAATTCATTATAAAATGCTTAGAAGCTTGTCAAGACCAGAGAGGCTCAGACTAAAGAATTCTAACCCATATTCACTGTCGTATCTACAAGGAATCAGCAAGTCAAGTTGATTCCATACAAACTAATGTTACAAATTTAGACAGTGAGAGCGATTATGTATAAACAACACTATTGCATTTTTGTTTTCTCAACATGATTTTCTTTACTGTAAGAATATAATCAACTGTAATTTTGTGTAAATAACTATTTGTGCCCAATAGTAGAAATGGATAAGACGATAAGACAATGTTTAGTTGCAAGGTGTGAACACTGTGCTTGGGGACACTAAGAGTTGCAATGCCCAATTGACTTGTCAGAGGCCACAAACTTATTTATTTAGAGTTTTAATTGTTATCCTTTGAGTCCATAGTAAATAAATATTTTAGATTTAAATAGTTCTCACAACTTGTAGCAGTCTGTAACAAGTATGATTGGCTCGTAGTGTTACTGATTATACTGCTCTCGAGTGAAGTTTTCTCCTTTCGCCACCCATTATTCTAAAACTCAGAAAGATATATCTTCAGATAATGTTCTTACAGAATTTATCATTCTCACTTATATGTAAGTAAAGTATTAATGTCAAGATTTCAAAGAAATAAAGGGGTCTTCCAAAAGAGAATGCTACCATTTTAAATTATGTGATTACGTTAATTATTGACTCGAACGCACAATCGATAAAGTAACTATTTGAATTTCACCTACCAACCAGCACACAAATGTCTTTTTCTGCCGTTTCTATGAGGTGCCATAAACAAAAATGATGACACCACAACAGAGAAGGAGCTTTGAGTTCTGGTATCCATAAATTTGGAGTCAGTTATCATTGTGCAATATGACTTCTGACAAATGGTTTAGTTTTGAAGACAATTTCAAAGTGATCCCCAAGTAAGGCAAACATTCTTTTCGCGCAATGACTAATTTCAAGTTCGTGGACTGCAGAATACAAAATGCCTTCTTTGTTGCGGAGTCACCGTTTTTGTTTACGGCACTTTCTAGAGACAGCAGACAAAAAGACATTTATATGCAGTGGTAGATGAAACTTGGACAGTTACTCTATCGAATGAGAAACATTGCATACTTCTCGGGTGAAAATTAACATAATTACAATAATTTAAAATGGTAGATTCATTTTAGATGACCCTGTATACATAAATAAAATGTTTAAAACAAATTAAATAAAAAACAAAACTAATGCTCTTTGATTCACTGCATGTAATTATGACTAAATAAATGTGATAAATACTTTTAATATCATAAATAATTTCATTATTTGTGAAATATCAAGAAATTAGAGAATCCAAAAAATAAAATATTAACTTGTTAGAGATAAAAGCTCACCTCGGTACCTCCCGATGTAAATATAATATCTGTAATAAAGAAAGATATGTTATGTAATATACATAATTTCAATTTATAGAATTATCTATAAGACTTTTATATTATATAATAAGGTTATCAAGGAACTCATTCAACTTATTTAATACATTTGGTAACTTTCCTAATACTCAATCTAACGACATCATTCAATTTAAATTTCCTCTTATGACAAAAGGATTAGTTTTGATCGTATAATATTTTGACTTCATTAAAGATTTCCGACCACTCGATGATAATATTCCGCAAGTTCCTTAGTACCCATAGGGTGCTACGAGTATTAAGGCCTTTTAATCGCACCCATTGTAAATTCGGCTAAGCCCACAATGGGAACAGTTGAGAGATGAGGGGTGGGATCCAACATACCCAAGACAGACCAGCTCCCAAAAAATTCCCAGGGTTACTCACTCAGATTTGATTCTGGGACCCCCAAAGTAGTATGCTGATGTTCTAAGCACCTCGCCCATCAATCCTTTCTTTTAAATTTAAATAAATGTAAAAGTAAATGTGGATTTGTTTAAAAAAAAGAACCTTAACTCTTTGATTTTTGGAAGTGATATAATGTGGTCTTGTGAACAGTATGAATGTATGAAATTTAAATTTTGCCTGGATTCTGAAGTTTTCTTGCTGCTCGTGGGGTGGTGTTGAATTCATTCTTTGGCCAGTAATAAATAATAAATTTTTAATGATTAATGTGGACTTATTCTTTTGCATAGTGTCATTTTTCATCTTTGCGTGAATTCCGAGGTTCCATTGCAGCTCACTAGGCAACATCGAAGTTGGTAACGCTAGAGTAACAGCATTTTTTAACTATTTATTGTAAACTTTTATGATTAGTGAATCAAAAATACCTCCAAAACGTAAAATAAGTCTAGAAGCATCTAGAAGTGGCTAGATTCGCTATTACATTCTACATACAAATGTACTTTTTAGGTTTAGTTTTTGATTTACAATAAAATCTCAGAAACCTAACCTGTTCATAAAGTAGGGGAGCACACGTATTTACGAGAGTTCGATATGATTTTTAAACAGAGCATAAAATTTATAAAAATATTAAAAAATTTCTAACTTAGAATATTCAATTTAATATAGGATTTACAATAACTGAATTATATTTATAACTTTAAAAATTAGCTGACCGACAGTCCTTCATTGTCGGTTCTCATCTAAAAATAATTATTTTTTTAAAACTATGTGTGTAATATGTAGAAAAAAGGCGGAGAAAAGAAGAAGGAAGCATTTGTATATTGTATGGACACCATTACTTACTATGAACTCAAGAGAACATTTGAATTTCTAAGATATTAAAAGTTCATAAATAAAATTTAATTTCTTTTTTATACTTGTATGAACAGAACATTAAGATAAATGCCTTAAAGATTTTGTGGGATTATCTGAAGAGACCGAATTCTAAGCATGCTCGAATGTCTCAGAATATTTCCCTCTGATAATTTTAAGACAATTCTTCTGTGTGTGACATGCAGACTTTGGAGCGCCAGTTATTTAGTAAGTTTGTAAACAAATCTTCGTAATGCACAGATTTTCACAAACCGGTGCTTTAATTCTTTTATAACTTTTCTTCTTTATATAAATTTCCACTGTGAAAATTCTCTGTTCTGTAGTGTAGGACATTTAGTTTGCACTCAGGAATTAGTGACGCGTGACAAGTCAGTCGAGCATCACCGGTTTGCAAGTTGTTTTTTCATTTGATCACCCGTTAAATTAATGATTGTTGATGATCTTCTATAGGCCCACCAAGTGACCTCATTATTAATTTTACTATTATGTATTTTTTTTTTTTTTAATTCAAAGTTTCTACAGTACGTTGTAGATTCCATGAAAGACTAATTTATTAGAAACAAGAACTAATTTTTATCATTATTTCTTATCATCAGTGTGTATTAATTTTCATATATAAACACCCCAAAGCCCAATATTTTAGTAACATGCCAAATGACTGCCAGATTAAAATCAGTAAGTGGGAGTTGTGGGTTTGAGTCCCACTCCGGGAAGATTCTTTTCTTCCAGAATATTCTAAATTATTTATTAAATATTAATTTAATTACAGTTATTAAATTTAATAAGAGATGGTGCCTAATGCCTACCTCTAGTACCAAATTATTTAGAATTTAATTAAAAATATAACAGTAAAGTAGCCCAATTTAATCCTACAGGTCACTTGGCATGTTTTAAATTTCTAACCTTAACCTTTTTTTTATTATTATGCTAGAATTAAAATGATTAATTTTACATTAAGGTAATCATCTTTTTATTCTTCCCCTATTAAGTGTGATTGGTTATCCAAAAGTGTTCTGACCCAATTATTTCAGATAATCGATGCTGTATTTATAGTTTTGAACAATTTAAAGTTGGGAAAGAAATTGTATTTGACCAATACAAAATGGTAGAATTTTAACATGTTAACTGTTATCTGACATGCCTACAGTTGTACTAATTAGGGCCGTATAGTGCCATATGACTGCCAGCAGTTGGAAATGTTGCACAAGAGGCCACCACTAGAATGTAAAACAACGTCTTACAAAGCCAAGATAATTTAACCTTGAATGAAACTACATTGGTTATAGCGACGTCGGACGGTCAGATGGCTCTGTACGGCCCTAATTAGTACAACCACTGGCACGTTGGATAGCGGTTAATGTGTTAAGTTAACTAAATATAATTTGTTAATCACAAATGTAATGAAATAAATTATTTTCTATGTATGTTATTCTTTACACATTTATTTATACATTGTTAACTAAAGTATTAAATAAAAATATTACAATATATGGTAATGCTCATTGGCCATTTGCACAGGAAGCTGCTGTGTGATTGTATGGTTTGCATTTGTAAACTTAACTCTGATCATCTGAACAATGCACTTTTGATACGATGCCACAAAAGAAAACCTAGCGAACATTAGATTGGGGATGGAGGAGGACAAACAAGCGGCTCTTCTTTCTCAATTCTGCCATCTCAGAATTCACAGAATCAATATGCTAAAAATTTCATCAATTAAGCTTCAAAATAGTATTCATTGTAAGTTTGTAACATTTATAAATCTTAAGTTACTAAAGTCTAAAACTGCAGAAGAATTTCTTGGATACCCTGCATAAGTAAATTTAATTTTTACCTGATTCTTTAGCTCCGATCATTTCTGCAACATTTTTACGAGCAGTTTCGACAACCATTTTTGCCTTCTTTCCTGTAAACAAAGATAAAAAGTAAGTAATTAAGATGTGTGAAATTTAATACAAATGGCAACTTTCCAGAACACATGATAATTATTTTCTCAATCTTATCTTTTGCTTGAATACGTACACAACAATTCACCCCACAATCAGAAAAAAAAGTGCTTTACAATCTAACTTAGAATATTCAATTTAATGTAGGATTTACAATAACTGAATTATATTTATAACTTTAAAAATTAGCTGACCGACAGTCCTTCATTGTCGATTCTCATCTAAAATCATCTCCAGATCCCTCATCTAAGTCATCTCCAGATCCCATAAACTACCTGCGAATTTATTAAGGTTTCAATGTGGAATAACTTTAATTAAAAAGAAGCATCCCCACAGTTATGCACTTCAGAATAAGAAAAAAAAAAAAAGATTCGGTCTAGAATTGCAAATGTAGGAAGATTTCGGGAGAAATCTACATACATTTTGATGCCAGAGAAAAGATAAAGACCAATCTGCAACAATGCTTTGTAGATGCAAAATTTTATTCCTTTTTCTGGAGCAGAATCTCCAATCCACGTATATTGTAAGATCGTTTTAGGCATTAGACTGAGTATTCAAGTAGAGCGAGACCAATCCGTATTCTTATTACTCTACTACTGCTAGTACTCTGTCTTTCCTTTTACTAACATTGTGGTTCGAATATCTGTATATTGTTGACAATATTTTGTATGTTGGGTATCATACAACATGTAACAGTTTTTTATTCACAGTTTGTAAGGTGCGCACCAATCCAATCTGTCCTAGGCTCTCCCTCTTGGAGCTGATAATCCTATTGATTTTTTCGATTACTTTACCTATTAAAAATATATTAATCATACGCTTTGAAGTTATATATATTTTTCTCTACATCCTCCTTGTGATACCTGCAAATCAATGTATTGACCATCTTCATTCCAAAGTAGATAGAAATGGTAAACAAGGGTAAATTAAAGATTTTTTGAGAGTAGAAAAGATATCCATTGTGAATACTGATGAAAAACAAACAGAAAAAAGGATGATGTTCTGTCGAGTATGCTCTACACGTGTGAAAAAAAGGGGAGGCCCTCAGAGAGTCGTCTCTACAAAGTTTTCTGACTCTTGTCGTTCTTAATGAGAAACAAAATCAAACAGAACAGAAAACAAATTTGAGTATCAGATGTAAAAAATGGTTTGTACAGTGTAGACACAAAAATATTTCCATCAATGTAAAATTCTTAGAGAAAAAGTCAAATAGTTGAGACATACTGGGTTCAAAGTAAGCAGTGGGTGGGAGGATAAATTTAAGAAAAAGCACCAAATAGTTTTACATTTATAAAAGTGTTTATAAATATTAGAGAGGTTGCGGCTGTCATATTCAGCCCGAAACGTGAATGGAGGACGGTCGAGCACCGCCATCTGGCAATTCTAGACGGTCGATAATGGCATTGGTTACGTCTAGCATGGCGAGTAAAAGATCGGTTTAAACTTCTTCATTTTTTTGTGTTTGGGGTTAAAATAATGACCTATTTTATTAAAATAATGATTATTTAAGCATTTACGAATAATATTGTAAAGAAACAGATGATTTTAATCCATAAATTATTTAATTATTCAATTTTTAGCAAGTGATGTGAAGTGTCTATAGAATTTACATATATTTGCCTTCATAATAGCTTATCTTAAGGTAGGTTTGTTCTTCCATGGCATCTCCTACCATCAACAGTGTAATACGTTTGTAAATTTTCTAAAAATTAATTTTTCGAGCTGCTTTCAAATTTACATAAGCCACTACTTCCCTCAACAAAAGTATGAGATAGTCCTATCATCCGATCATACAGTAGGAGACACCATGCTAATTAAAAATAATTATTTAGTGTTATTAAACATCCTATAAATACTTTAAAATAGTTTAATTTGTTTATTTACCTTTGCTGGTAACCCTCAATGTTAAATGTATCCGCCATTTTTTCAACAAATTTCCTGCGAGTCAATTCACTGAGTCGCATGATGTTGTGAACATGCGCTGCAACGATTTTTTCTCAGAGTTAAAATGTAAACAGTGTACTTCTGCCTGCCATGTACAAGTAACGTTCGAACTTGTGCCGCAACCTCTCTAATAATTCACATTAACAACTGATAAAAAATACCTATGCTCAAAATGAAATAAAAACAAAAAACTCTAAACACTTTTGTATACATCAACAAACTTTTCTTCATATCAAAATATGATAATGCGTGTTATGTAGGCAAATGTAATTTTCTACGTAGTAATTTGATGTGGACATTTAAATATTATAAATAACTATTACCTGCAACATATTTACTACTTGGATTACCCCAGGCATTTTTTAAAGTGTCGGCGATTGCTTCTACGACTTCTGGTGCTACAGGTGTTGTGGCATTGTAATCCAAATATATCCTAAAAAATAGATACAAGTTAAACTGTAAAGAGAACATAAAAATTGTAAATTAATTTAAATCATAACTATGGAATCAGTGCACGAATGCTTTGACTCTGACTCCTTAGTTTATGGAATTTATACACAGATTCCTTTATACTGTATACCAATATAGAATATAAATAAATATACTAATTATATACTTTTTACATATCGACCGAATGCATACAACATATCAGAATATTCTAAATTAATTTTTTAAATATTAAATTTAGTACAAATGGCAAATTAATCACCTACTTTCGGCTTAATTACTTTATATCTACACATTTAATTGACCAAGTTATGGCGTGACGAATCCAGTGTTTAAATGGCAATCAAAATGATAATGCCAGATTCATCAAGCAATAATCATAGAAAATAAAGTAAAAAAAAAAAAGAAAAATTATATTCACCAACAATTTATTTATTGATTGTCTTTGGGTTTACACATTCTATAAATTTAACAAATAAACTTCATTGTTCAATTCAGCACAAAGAAATTAGTGTGTTTTATATGTGAGGTTACAGACAAGGTCCAAATCCCATACTAATTTTGTTCAAAAGCTTTCCACTAGAAAAAGGAATTTCGAAGATAAACACAATGCAAAGATTAAAAAAAATAATAGATGTAAGTCTCAGATGAACTGAGTTCACGTGTTGGACTAGAAAGACAAACTTTGGCTTTGGTGCTCGTAAATATGATGAAATTACAGCAAACTCAAATGGGTATAAGATATTTCGATCAATGAAAAAATATTGCAAGATGTCTAATAGAAATATTTGACAAAGGAGAAAACAAAAAACTTATAGAAATACAAGCAAAGTTCCAAGGTTTGTTTAAACATCCTGTCGTCTGAGATTGAGATGCAGTGTTGAGTTAAAATTGTGGTTTTACCTTTCTCGTACTCCAATTGGGTCTAGTTCTACTTGGAGACAAAGAAGCAACCAATTGGGGAGGAAAGAAAAGGATTTGGGACCGATTCAATATAAGCCCACATCTCAAGGTCATAGCACTTTTTCTCTGACTGTTCTTCCTTAACTACTCTTCACTGATCGTTCATCCTTAACCGCATTTAACCAATTCCACAACTTCCAGTCAACTTCACAGATTCACTTCAATGCTCGACTTCATAGTTTGGAAACTCGGGAGCCAATCACAGTAAGCATATGCAAGAATAAAGTGCAAGAATAAATGTATTAAATGTATACGCAAGAATAAACATATTAAATGACCCCTTCACCTGCCTTGTCAGCAACATCATCCTGAGCCTAATTCCATCTGATCATCATACAGGACTTACAGACTATTAACCCAAAACCCAAGGACGTCTTTGTGGGACAATCAATAGGAGTAAAAGAATAAAAATTAAATACATAAGCGACAACGTTTTGTAACAATAAACAGGAATTTGTAAAGATGTCTAGAGTCTGAATTCATCAGCACCCACACATGTGGTTTATACTTACAAACCCTTCTTAGGTTCGGTTTCCTGGCAAACTCGATATCACACGTAGACAACAAACACTGTACACCCTTACATTTAGAATATTTAACTATTCAGTACTATTAAAACTGGAAAATGAACACATCTACAACATTTAACTGAGTAAGATTTTTGTTTTTATCTCTGTTTCTCAAAGTAGATGCTACTGCTTCCAAGTACACCGGTGATACAAGACTCAAGACGTATACCAGAATGTAAGGGGCAGTAGTCTGAGAAGTTTAGAAAACACTGGGCTGTATGATCAGAACAATGATATTTATTTTTCTTATTGAAATAAAACAGTATTGTGTAACATAAATCACCTTTTAGATGAACTTTTAGGAGAAAGTTTAATGCGATTTTTTAAGTGTTTTATAAAGCAGATTCTTAAGTTCTTTGCAGAAGTAAATGTTTGACGCTATTGTTAAATATTTATCATCCGTCCTTCAATTAATAGCTGTAATAAAACAAGGAGAAATTTCAATTGTATCCGTCCTCGAAGACAATTAATACACAATGCAAAAAATAGGTCAGACGTTTAATTAACATCGTATGTTCTAAATTACATAACAACTATTCATCTCAACTCTCTTTTTAAATAAATAAATTTTCTTTGCTACAAAAGCTTATTTAGAACATTTTTAGCATCACATCCCTTGAAGAATTTGAATAGAAACAAATTATAAATGCAGAACAGAGCACATCCTCTTGAGTTTTTGGTTTTACAATTACTTAAAGTTTGTATCAAATAATTAATAAATCAAATAATTATCATTGCTTTCTTGCTTTATTTGATTAAATTAAGTTGTTTAAGACGCATATGTAAAAAACTATTAAAGTAAACAAACAAATAAAGAAAAGATAACCATTAGTGAATGCATTTCTTCTCTTATGTCTAATTGGCAGGAGTGCATCTGGGAAGTAGGCACAGCGTGTGTTCCAAGTGTCAAATAAGGTCGCCGAGAGGAGATAATATGCAATTTGGATTATTTAGGACATTATTTTAAAAATAAATTATAAGGGATAATTTAATGGAGTCAGGTAAGGGAACATTGAGAGTAAAAAAGGTGCAATAGGGAAGATGGAGTAGTGTGATGCGGACTGACTTATCACGTCATCAATATCTCAAATCTTCAGAATGAACAGGGGAGACAAGATTTTTATTTTTCCCTAGTGAGAGAGACTACTCGCACCTCTGTAATTGGGATGTGTCAATATATATTAAATATTTAAATAATTTCTCATTATGATAACTATGAAACAATAGAAAACTAATGTAACTTTAGTAACAAAGCATGATATAGTTATCATTTTAATAACAGTATTATATTAACTCTCTGTTAGGTACTGTACTTAGATTACATAATGTCATCCATCACTATTGTTTTATGTATTTTTTTTCTGTTGAGGCTATTTATCAATAATTCTCTCTCACAGCAGCTATTAACAAGTCAATGACCTATCTTTTGACACTACTTTTAATCATTCATATCCTGCTGAACACTGTTGGCACCAATGTATTATTAGGCATCCATAGAACTATTCATAGAGGAAAGTATAAAGAAGCAAGATTTTGTAGAAAATGTGACCTTGGAACTAAAATCCCGAGATGATCTCTTATCCCAAACATTCCATCTGAAATATGGCGGTCAAGAATTTTTATTAGGAGTTAGAAAACTTCAAAATACTTTCTGACGAGACTGTGTCTCGTCTCTAAACTCGCGCCGCCGTCAATGGCTGGACACCTTAGAGGTATGAAGGAGTACATGTCAGGAGTTGCAATTTGGCACAAAGTATTTGGTGCCCAAATCATGCGCACATAAAAAAAACCAGATTTGTAGGTAGTCAGGGGACCGAGAACCGAGTCAAAATAAAATACAAAATGGTGAGACTGTTTCTACAAACAGGCGCAAGTGTTGCTTGCCCTCTCTGAGATAGTCTCGTCCCAAAAATGGATTCGCTGTTTTACTTGTTTAAAAATTCTTTCTGTCCTATTGGTACTAAGATGTCTCTTTTTTGCAAGCTCATTATGGGTTCGACCAGACCCGCATCTTGCTTGATAATAAAATTTATATTATGTATATGGAATCAAACTACTGTATTGAATGTTATTTAAATTTTTCATTCTTCAGGCACTAACAGGTTCTCTTATCATGCCCAACACAAATTTAGCTAAACTCGAGGTGACTGGTTGATAAAAGACAAGGCTTGTTGTATCTGATTTTTTTTTTTAATTTAAATTTTAATCTCTCTCTTTATGGGTATCTAGAAGGGCCTTTTAATCGCATCTACCACGGACTCAACAGGACAAGAGCGGGATGTGACAAGGGATAAGGACCAACACATCCGGGACCGACCGCAAGCGAAAAATTTCCAGAATCCGCATCCGGATTCGATTCCAAGCCCAGAAAGCATCTGGACCACTGGCCAGATCCGGATCGAGCCCGTCCATTTTAAGTTTCGAGGAACCTACCAAAGCTCAAATCCGGGATACCCAGTGCAGCGGGCCAATGCCTTTACCTAACAGTCAATGTGGGAAAGGTGCCAACTAGACCCCGGTCTCCCAGAGCATCAATCTTAGAAATCTTCACAGATAAGTTTACAATGGCTTTGGCTACATAACGAGAGACAAGCCTAACATATCGGGTCAACCTATCAAAAGACTCTTGGTGTCCACAGAGGGGGGAAGACTCAGAGAGATAATACCCTTGAGTTTTAAATAAATCCAACTTCTCATTCTTCCTAATGGTAAAATAATAAGTCTTCACACTTTTAATTAAAGAGAATAATTTTTTACAACTGTAAACTTCAACTGTAATACACTAAAAATAATGGACTATTTTTATAATGTGATAAATCATACAATCGTGATAAATTAACTCTCATATTAAAAAAAATATTTTTAAAATAAGATAAAAAAAAAATTTTTGAGTTGCATAAAACTGACGACAGAGGACGCGTTTCTATTTTCCGTCTAACATGGCGTCTGCAATTAATGAAGTCACATGCCTTTTTATTCGTTTCGCTTATCACTTAATTTAAACAAATTTTCTTTTTTCCTCGTTTTAAGAGTTTCCAAGCGTCTATCCCGAGATACGAATCAATTATATAAACATATATTCATAATCTGATAATATATTAACGTGTAAACAGATAGCATGCTGTTTATATTAAGGAAATTGATTAAAAAATATATTTATGCGTATTAAATTAAATGGCGAAACGATGATTAATAATGAATTGACATATACTTTTCGTTTTCACATTTTAATTCAGCCGAGTCAGTCACGTGTTCGAGGTTTACATTGAACTGGTGAGGAAGACGGAAATCCCAATTTTCTCACACAATACGTAATTGAAACGAATTGCTATAGAAATCACCTTTTCGAGCGCGGTTTTTTTTATAAACAGTTTACCTATTAATTTAATAATAGAAAATGAAATTATATACGTACGGATCTTCCTTTGTTGACATGCTTTCTTACCAGTGACGCAACTTGGTTTTTGCCGGCACTTTAAATGTGCGATGATGATGATATCGCCCCCTGTCGTCTTTACAATAAACTATTTTTTTTAATTTTTTAAAAATTTATTTCTAAGTTAGTACAGTATAAAAAAGTTTTTATATTCACGTTTCATAGTGATTATTTTATACAAGTAATTTAAATCTCGAAGACGCATTTGAAACGGTTGGTTTACTTATCCCGCTTTACTAGGTAACCAGCCGTGTATTTTGGCTTTACTGTATTTCCGATGTAAAGTCATCAGCGGCCGGATGGCCGAGCGGTCAAGGTTACAGCCTACCACTCTGGGGGACCCGAGATCGCATCCGGACGAGTCAAATAAACCCCAGGAATCCCTCACCACCCGGCTGCCCCATTGTGGGCCTGGCCGAACCCATAATGAGCTTGAAAAAATAGGCCCTCTTAGTGTCCACAGGGTGGAAAAAGTTTAAAAAAATGTAAAGTCATCAGTGAAAGTATTTGCTTATAAACACTACGCAAAGAATATTTAAAAAAAATAAATTTAATAAAATATATTAAAAATTTAATATTACGTGATTAATTTTAAAAACTGTATTCTGTAACTACATTTTTAAAAGTAAAAAAATATTCGAATTATTTCATTGAATTACTTTTATATTAGGTGCCTTCTATAAAAATAAATTAATTAAATTGTTTTTTATTACAAAAACATTTTAATACATTAACGCCATCTGTCGACGAATTAATGTAATTACATAATTTAAATTTGAATGTCGCAGAATGTATAGCAGACGACGAAAATGCACCATGCCTGATGTAAGGTCAAGCATATGAAGGTTAAATTACGTAATAAAAATGATTTTGCAGTAGAAAAAACAAATAGTATACAAACTATAAATGCGATATTAGTCGAATTCATTTCCTACTTTATATTATTTTAAATTGCGTAATAATCAGATTTTTTAGCTTCAAATTATACAGTCTGTTCGATTGGTTGAGATAATGTATAATACATTATTACGCCAGTTTGACGTCATCGCCTCAACTTTTCAATGAGAAATTCCAAAGAATGACGCGAAGTTTACGTAACAACCGCGCAATATCTCAACCAATCCGACAGACCTATATTCTTTCCCGCAATATTAACGGAGACGATGTTCATTATTCTACATACGCGAAGGAAAATAGTTCCGTGTTCGTTACGATGTACTGTACAATTTAATAGGGGCGTCTATTAAATTAACAGTAATAAGTCCTTGTATTGAGATAAAATCATCCCTCCCGAAGGAAAGATAAAACCATTTAAAATTACCCCCGGGGCATTTAGACAGTTTAGTATATTGAGGCATAGGGAAGACAAGTAAATTACTACTGTATTTCTGTAATATGAAAATGGACGAGTTATGAAGGCTGTCTGTGTTGTTTATGTGAATTTACCATCCGTAAACCTTTGTTTTGGTGTACAAGGTGGACGTAAATAAAGTTCCCGCATTCAGAACACACTTTACCGGAAAATACACAAAATATAACAATGTAAAGCCTTTATTTGTAAGCCTCTACAGAAGGACAATAGAGCACACATTAAGAAGGGTGCAAACAATGTGTGCATCATTGTTCGAGTGTAAAATTTGAAGGCGACAGTGTTTTATTTTTGCTTCCGGTGCCATAAATGTCATTGTTTTTACTGCCTTGTATGAGTATTGTCTAACGTTACACTATCTGGAACCTGTGACCTGTGCTCTACGTGTATATATAGTATATCGCTTGACAAACATTTTCGAGCGATCCGTTCGCTCTTCTTCAGGTCGAGTATTGTCTAAAGTAACTCATTAAAATGTCACTTTAATATTGTTATTTATCATGTTTTATATCCTGCTATTGGTTAGAATGTTGTCCGAAAAGGTAAACTGTAGAAGTTCACTGATAATTTCAGATAGAAACAAGCATCAGATGTTCCAGAACAATACAACCTATCAATTTAAACAATAATTTAACTAGCATTTCGGTTAGAATGTATGATATCAGTTTTAATGTAACAGCTCAAGTTAATTTTGCAATTTGGTATAGAAGTAATGCTATCATTACCCAATGTTTACATTATTTCTAGACTAAATTTCAAAATTAATTAATTTACAGCTTATAAATAACTTTGAAGAATTCCAGTAACGTTTAGTTATTAAATATGAGTTTATACTATTGAATTACACAGAGTTGTGATAATTGGGTCATAATAAACACATTAGTAGTGTGAAGTTCAAATTCTATTACAGTGGGTGAGGTAAGTGGAGTTTCATTGGTTAATTTTGTCGCTTGACAAAAGTGAAAATGACAGTTCTTGAAATTGACTCTGCTTGCAACCGTGGCAATGCATTGACTTTATCTGAAAATGTACCCGTATTGCTTAGTCTGTACACTAGTGATACATTTTTAGGTAATGTCGAACAACACTTAAAATGTATCAGCAGGAATTGATTGGAAAAGAAATAAGATGGCTAAGTTGAGGGTGGAAAGACCGTGTAAAAGCCGACAACCCAAAAGAAAGGTCTGGTTTGATGGGATACAGTAATATGCCACACGGGTAATGTGCTAAGGGTGGATGTCTCCCAGGGACTTTCTACGGGAATAGGGCCACCATCTAGGTGAGGGACAGGTGATGGAAAACTGGAAAACTTAATGTACGGCCTGCCTGTTGGCCGGACGCAAACCCAACTACCAGTGTTTGGTGGTGCACTGATGGGCTCTGAAAGAAAGAAGAGCACCAGGGGGAATAAAATGGTTGATAATAAATAGGTTATTTGTGTATGGCACTGCAACATGTGGGCGATCTGCTGAGAGGGGGAAACTCCCGAGAAGACTTTCTAAGAGAAACTGACCCCCAAGTTATTTAGGTGTAAGAAACATGAAGAAAACCCAGAGAACTCCACATTGACAAGGTGAGAACCAACTACCAGAATTTGGATGTTTTATCCACTTGACTGCCGGTGGGCGATAGTAATCTCTCGTATAGGATATAGGAAAAGCTGAAGAGTAAGAAGCAAACATAGTTATGCTATATTAAATGAAACAATATTAGAAAAAGGGTAATTTATTCGTATAAACAATCCTATCTACAAAAAAGTTTTGTTATAAAACAAATCCCAGTATTAAAAAATACCACATTAGTTATAAAATTTGTACTAATGCTATATACACATGTTAATCACACTGGCATGGTTAAGGCACTTATTCCATATATACATTCAGATGTTATCTACATTTTCATTCACAGAGTATAAAATTTAATGCTTTACACATTAAATCATTAAACTAGAAATTTCCAAATCACACATCGAAAGAAAAACAAAATTTCTTGCCTTTTTTTTCTACAAGAGTATACAAACTTTTCTACAAAACATACACATTTACATTAATACAGACTATGAATTAAATAAGGAATAATACTTAATAAAGTTAACTGATCCCAATATCTGCGACACATAAATATGTATATACACATAAACTATATATTACAAAAGACAAAAAAATAAATGTGCAAGCGACAATGTTAATTTTGATCGTGGAATCTTAAGTCGAGGTACTTTCCGAATGGAACCATTGGCAGTCGTAGTACACAAACTTTTGGCACAACACTCGATAAAAACAGTCGCAAGAGTTTCTAGTGTCATTACAAAAGTAAAAATGCAAATGAGTCGATGACAAAAAAACAATTTCACATTAAAAGAAACTGAAACGTCAACAGTAACAAAGAAATTAACTTCAAAATATTATGGCAGAAACTTGTTTGCGTACTTTTGTCGGAAATTAAATATACTTTGCATTTGCATAAACCGTTGGGAATACGTCAAGGCACTTAATATGTATGTTTACAAAACTTTTGTAACATTAAAATATTGTCCAGTTAAAAAAACACAAAAATCAACGAAATAAATATCAATAATTTGTTTGCGCTTTTTAAAAAGTTAGTAATTTTTGTGTGGTTTGCAAAGTGCAAACGAACACTATTTAATATGTTCGGTTAATGCGAATTCATTCGTCGTTCCTAGACTTCTGTCGTGTCTTCGATACTACCGTGCGTAGCCAGAATGCAAGAAACTGCCTGCTGTACGTTCCAGTCGCATTGAAGTAGTATGTTTTTGCTATTTTCTATATTAATATTGTAGGTATTTAAAATACGGAGCAAACGGGCAAGTTTGATGGCGTTATGAATGTTCCAATCGGTATCGTTTAGTGCAAAGAGGCAATCTTCAGGAGTTATTGACTATAAATAACAATATTTTAAAAATTACAGAGAATATTTTTTGTAATTTTTAGTCAATTGAAAATTAAAGCTTTACTTACTTCTTTCGCGAGTACTTTTTGCATTATTCGTACTTCATCCGAATCTATTCCTCTAGCTCGACCTTGAGTTCTATTCGGTAGTAGGAAATAACGTTATTATTTAGGAAATTTTTGATTAAAAAAAAAAAAAAAAAAGGAAACCGCTCTTTTCTAAATTTACCTTTTAGAATTTGGTTTATCCATAGCAAATTCTAAGAGATCTTCGCAACTAACGTGATCGCTACTATTGTAAATAGGTGGAGAAGGTGCACTCTCTTCTGGAATATCGTCCAAACTATCGACTACTGCTTGAATTTGACTCTCAAAAGAGTCATTCAAACTGAAAAGTTGTTATTATTTTTACTATTTACCAATGTATTCTTTTATAAAATTAAAAAACAGTAGAATTACCTGCAAGTTCTTGCTGGTTTGGGAGGAGGAATGCAATTTTCTGTCGGAAATGTAGTTTGTAATCCGTCAAAAGTGTCGACTTTTTGAATATTTTCGTCGTCATTCATTACTTTATTTTCTGATGGAACTGGCTGACCTAAAGATCCATGCAAACCCAATTCAATATTAGTTGAATGTTTAACAGTTACAATCTCACTGATATCGTTACTTGCTGGAATAACTAGCGGATATTTACGTTGATGACATTTTAAAACCGGCGGTGGTCTTGTTCTATCTCGAGGTGGAAGAGGAAGAGGATTCTGGTAACATTCATTGCTGTCTTCATTATTATTGTTATCATTATTATTGCAACTATCCTGTGACGTAGCATTCAGAGAACTAGATTTTGACTGATAAATTTTTGTTGCTTCCATTTCGTTCCTTTCATTGTCATTATTGACATCCGAGAAACGTTCGTTTGACATCAAAACAGGGTTTGCCGAATGAGTATTTTCAATTTCGCGATGAGTATTAGCGGCATGTTTTGTACTACGTTTATTACCTCGAACTTTCGGTCGAACAGGCCCACCCATCCGTAACATTCTAAGTGGATTTGAATTCAATGCATCGTGCTCAGAATCCACTGTATCTATTCCACTCTGTAAATTGTTACGATGTCCATACAGATTAGAATTTTGATATGAAGAATTATGCGAAGGAACAGGGTGAGATAAGCTTCGTTCTAATCCTTGCCCTTTGTCAACTAAACTATTATAAGCCTCTTTAGCTTCCTTACTAATAATATCATTGATATCAAGTATGGATTCTGCCTCTTCACTGAAATTTCTTCTTTCAGGTTTCGGGCTTGTTTTGAATTTAAAAGAGAACTTTCGTTTTGTCGGCGAAGTCGGAGTTTTGGGGCTTTCTAACGCAACATCTGAATCAGATTTATATTCAAGTTCCAACATACTTTTGCTGGCAAGTTCTTTAGCCATTGCGATAGCTGAATCTAACGTATGCTGATCTGTAGCAGATATGGGCTTTACCATAATCTGTTTCTTTCTACTGCCTTCTCTTCCAATTAGTTTTGATGTAATTTCTTTTATTTCATTCTTTACATTGTTGTTATTTTCTGCAGAATGTTGTTCATCAACTTCCGTATCTTGTTTGTTTGACGCCAATGCCTTAAACACCTCATCCATTAAAGATGGCCCAAAATCTAACATCTGTTAAATAAAATATTTTAAATTATTATGCATTTGCAATTGACTAAATAGTTTTAAATTTATTTTCTTACCTCAAATCGAGGACTTTCGACTGATGCGACTAGTTCCTCGTCACTTATTTCGTGATATTCATGATCGGGACCATGCTTCAAAGAATCGCCATGTTTATGCTTCTTCTTTGTATCTTTATTGATAACTTCTTCGTCTTTACTCTTAAAATTCATGCACGAATCAAAATTTTTATTATACGTTTCCGTTCTCTCTCTTCTAGTCGGAAGAAGTATTTCCGGTTCGTAATTAGGTGGCGGTGGTTTACAGACAAATGTTTCATTTTTAACTAAAGGACACTCGTCTTTAATCATTTCTTGTTTTACATCTGTCCATACTTCTAAAACAGAAATTTTAACACACACATATAAGTTGATTCATATATATATATTTTATATGGGTTATTCAAATGAAACAGACTGGACCATAGCATGAGTACGGTATTACAGTATTATAGCATAATGACAAAGTTGTGTTAGCTGCTGTAGGAGATCATCTCTTGGATTCAGACAAGTGTCTAAACATGACACAAGTTCATGTATACCTTCCGCATAGAAAGAGGAAGGTCGTGGATAAACCATTCAGTAACAGCTGCTTGGCACAGAATCTGAGAAACTATAAAGGGCCCAAAAACATAACGTGCAAGGCAACTTCCATGTTTATTGAGTTGTAAGGCGGCTGCCACATCCCAAGTTCTGCAGCATCTGCCTTACAACCCCTATTTAAAGTTACTCAGTGTTTGCAGATTCCAATCTGATCCAAATCCAGGCAGCTGCAATTAAATGGTTCATCCAGCAGCTTTCCTCCTCCTATGCAGAGGGTATAGTTCACACATGTCTGAATGCAGAAGGCGATTTCCTATAACAGCTAATCCTATTTTGTCATTATGCCATACATACTATAATCTTGCTATAGTGACAGTAACACTATGTTTTATAGGATCCAGTTTACCCATTTCATTTGAACGACTGTTATATATTAAATCACAAAAATACCTGTTGGTAATCCATTTCTATTATCTGTTATTGAATTTGATTTATTTAACAGAGGAGTTCGATCTGAGATTTCCGAAGTGTTTCTAGACAAACAAGTAGTACTCTGCTCTTTATCTTCATGAGGTTTATCTGTAATAAATTTCATTTTTATTAATGTTTTTAATTAAAAATCTAACTTTATAATCCTAAAATATAAGAATACACATAGGAAATATAATATAATAAAAATAATAATATAACAAATAAAAACAGGGCATTCTTAAATCCTGCCTCCCAATTGTTTGTAGATGAGGCGCTTTCTCTTTTTAAATTGGTAGTTTGCATCGACGGGTATTCTTTAGACAAGTTCAAACATCTAGTCAACCGGGTCAAAGGCATGTTATTTCCACCATCAACTTTGTATTGTAAGATGGAAATGGTTTTTGTAACACCAACCATTCCATATCCGGGTTCCCCTTCATTACGTACTTGTCGAGTTTTCAAGAAATTTGGCTATATTTTGCCACTAGTGCCCCAACCCACCTTACATAGGATACTTTGTAATGATAGAAGGTTCCGTTCAGGTTCTCTCTCTCGAATTCAAATGTTTTGTTCTCTATGAATGATTCTGCCCGAAGAGGACAGTTATATACTGTCGAAAGCACTCACAAAATAAATTATTTTTATGTAACATAAACAGACCTTTATACATTATCTTTTTCTAGTGGAGTTATACTTTGATTTTTACAAATCGTGTTTCTTCCTTTACCTTGAATTCTAACAAATATTAATTTATAAGAAAATAAAACAATTTACAAGCATCATTACAGTTTTTCACACAATGCATTTTATGTTATAAATACATCCATTATAACTTTATGCGTAACATACCAGTATAAGAATAAGAAAAATTTCACATTAGAAGTTTATTTTATAAAATTGTGGAACCAAATCGTATTTGACTCTTCGTCGACATCAATGCATCGTCATTGTTACACTCGCCCACATAAGAATGTGCTTGGTGTTTGTCAGCCATGTTTTCGCTTTAGTACTTTGCATTTAGTTATCATCTCTTAATTATTTAATTGTTAATGCAACGGCATAATCTTCAATATCTCCAGGAGAAAACAAAATGAGAGCTTCGATGTTTGTTATATTTTTACATGTCAGGTTCGGATGCACAAATGCCATCTAATGTTACGTGTTTATAATTATAATGTCCGGTAAATATAATGTAAAATACGCTGCACACAAACTGTTATTTTCATTAATAATAATTTAGATGATAAACTAATTCTGAATTTTTGTCTTATTTGATTGATTTTAATTCTAAATATTTTGATTTTTCAAACTTAACATTACTTAAGAGTAATAATTAACTATACAAGCATATTTGCAATGCCATTACTATTTTTAGGCAAATCACACACCTTTTTTGTGTTAGACAAGTTAATAATTTACAAAAGAACTTAATGTTAGTTACAAGAAAGCAATGTTTAATGGATTTTATCATAATTTTATTATCATCGTAACATAAATATCAATTTATATGGCAGCTTCAATTTATTCATATTTTAAAATTTTTACATTTTACAAATCACTATTTTAAATTGTGAAATTAATAATTCAATATTGTAAAGTTCAAAATAGAATATATATATGATAGAAATTTTTATCTGTTATGAGATTTAGAAAAGCTGGAAAAAAAATTTCCTTTTTTGCTTGAGGAAAGCCATTCAGTTCCTCCGAATGTGATAGAGTGTGAGAGACATCCTCTTGAACTATCTGTAGGACCACGTGACTTCTGTCGTACGTCAGAAGCTTAGAGAGCTATCTCTAATAATTCTATTGAATGGAATTTTATATATAAAGGTGAGAGATCACCTTCAAATGCACTCTTGTTCTTGCTAAGACATTCTTGTTAATATGCTCTTGCCAATGCTTTAGCCAATGCTCTCATCCCTGTCCCAGTTCTCTACTTTGGCTCGTTTCCAAGAACTCGCAACTCTCCATGTAAAATGTTCATGTACTAGGGTAATATACCATATTTACTCAAAATAAGATGATCTCGCATATAGAACGAGGTGTGACTTTAAAGATTAAAATAAAGAAAATTAGATTTATTAATACAATTCTAAGTTTATTTTTGTTTAATCACACATAAAATATTATCAAATACACATGTTAAGACAAACATGGTTGCTTGCCTTAATATGTGATGAATGGAAAACAAAACCAAAACATTATAATGTGCATGATGGAAAAAGTTTATTTTTAATGATTCAGAATGTGCTAATATTCATTAAAAATAACAATTTAACAAATATGAAATAACTATATTNTGTGATGAATGGAAAACAAAACCAAAACATTATAATGTGCATGATGGAAAAAGTTTATTTTTAATGATTCAGAATGTGCTAATATTCATTAAAAATAACAATTTAACAAATATGAAATAACTATATTTATAATTATTGCTAAGTTACCTGTATTTCATTAATGACTATAAATAACGAGAAACTATTTTCTGCAAACGAATGAGATGCAATGTGGTTTTTAATTGATAGACGTAGGATTAAACCAGTAAAGTGGGGTGTGTTTTAATTTGTTTACAGTAGGCACAAACTTACGATAAATAGACTGTAGATCTACACATGGTTCACAGAAATTATTGAAAAAACACAAAGAATCCTTTGCTTGCACATATAGGACAACCTAGGTTTTTGAAGCAGTGAAAAATGAACGAAAACCTGGTCTTATACGCGAGTAAATATGGTAATTTTATTATGTAAACTCTCTCTCTCGTCAGGAAAGATTTAATGGGTTAGGATTCGAACTTCTCTCATACTTGAATTTCTACACTGCAATTGGTGTTTTATTCTATCATGGTTTTATTTTCAATTTCCATCTAATAACTATAGTTTTTGTTTAAATAAATATATAGATATATCCCGATTGTTGTTTAACTGATTAATGCCAAACTCCATGGGCCCATGTAATCCATGTAATTCACATATCCCACTTTATTTTATTAATTAAACTAAACCCTCCTAAAATTCTAGTTAATTTTAATACATCATCTTTTTCCACTTGGAAGATAATAAATTTAATCGCAAGTTAGGATGAGAGATAAATTATCCTAACTGGTGTCAGGACTCTTGAGGAAAGATTTCACAGATCTTTCTTCATTTCATTTCATCCTGTATGTAGAAATGAATTCCTCGCTTCTCGCAGTTACTTATTACTCTTAACAGATTATAGACAGAAAGCTTATAATGCATTAACATTACTTGTTAATGCATTATAAACTTTATTTTGTTGTATTAGTAATAAATGTAGTAGTTTAACCATCTCTCTCTAGTGCATATTTAAATTTTAATTAATTAAAAATTCCTTTCAATATAATCTGAGAGATAATCTAGAAATTTAGTGTTATGTTCAATTTGCAACAACAAATAAACAAACTGTAAACTCATTGAAATGTAAGTGGCCAGAGGGATAGATTAACCCGTGCTGTATTTTTATTGCATCACAAAAATATAATCAACCATTTTGGCTTAATTTTTATAAAAATAAAATTTATGAACGGAGCTTATATGCATTTATGCTCCTTTTATAAATATATGCACTTCTCAATACTCCAGGATTCAGCCATTCAAGAACTACATAAACTGAACAAAATAGTCGTCAAATATACTTAATTCACTAAGTAATTTTAGCCGCTAACTGCGAAAAAAGATGTATGTTAAGGCAAGAACTTTAACAGACTTTTGGTGTTTTTATTTTTAATTATATATACTAAAAATATTTACTAATATGTTATTTAATACCCATTTATCTATTTCTAATTATAAGATGCTGATAATTTTAAATGTTTTTCCTACTTCCTGTAATTTTAAATTTGTCTTAGATGCATTTAATAAACATTACAGAATCATATTTGTGAAATTCATAGTAAGTACTTGTATGAAAAGTTATTTTCTTTGATGTCAATCGTTCAAATCTTTTTAAAGTTATTATTATATTATAATATACATTTTATTATAACATAACACCAAATGATTTTACAGATAAAATAAGTGATTTTATATATAAAGTGCATTTAAAAATTGTTTTGATTTTTCAACAATTTCTGGAAGTTGGTACATCTGTAAAATACAGGGTGTCCCATGTAAAACTGGCTCTGCTTGTGGAAACAATATAGCTGAATTTAGGCAAAGGAACTCATTAGAAACTTAGTTTTAACATTATTTAAACATAGAGAAAATTACAGAAGATGTAGAGAGTAGTGTCCTTGTGCTTCTATGTATCTTTGACTATGAGTAGCAAAGTACAGATTAATCTTACATAAAATATTGATACTGATAACTTTAATGCTTCTGCAAACACATCCCTTCAGTTTATGTATCATTCTGGGATTGGTTTCATACATTTTCCTTTTTAAATATCCTCCTTTAAAGTTCACATCACTAATGTTTCATCATCTGAATTGAGCTAATTTTAAACTGGGACACACCGTATAATCTAACTGACTTGTTTTCCCATAAAAATATTTTGTATTCATATGCTAACCAAATGGAAGAGCTTAAAATATGTATAAAACTTGAAATGATTTAGTCAGGACTATTTCTTTACAATTACCCGACTTTTTGTGTGTCGCCTGTCTTAAGATTTCACTTCAAATTTGTTACAGTAAATGCTTCAACTATTTTTATTATTATTAAATAACAACTTTGGATAGGTCTAAACATAATTTTTATACAGTTCAAGAAATAAATCACGCAGCTCAATGTAAACTTTGATTACTGGAATTTATTATTTTATTTTATTAAAATAAAATAATAAATTCCAGTATGCAAAGTTTACATTGAGCTGCATGATTTATTTCTTTATTGAAGCCATTCAAATTCTTCTATGTATTCCCTATTAACTAATTTATGTACTTTTAAATATTTATAATTCATTCTTACAGTAGATTAATAATTAAAAAAACAAAGAAAAACTTACAAGGTGCAACAACTTGTCTTGGTAATTGTTGATACTTGTCGCCAAGAAACGAAACGTCGCCAAAAAATGCACCGTCCAATCCTACGTGTCCCGTATGCCTTAAATCTCCTTGCGGTCGCGATATCATTTCCGGACATAATCTGAAAATAAAATTACATCCAGTTGAATATTTGATTACAATCTCTTTAAAGAACCATAATATCTAAGAATTATTATAGAAGATTATAGAAGTAAAAATTTCTAGATTTTCTAAAATATTTTTGTTGTATATATTTACCTTTGATACAAAATAATAAAGTGCTACTAGATCTTTTCTGGCTTATTTTGTTAAATTAGAAATTAAATTTCTAGCATTAAAAAATAATCAGAAAAATCAGCAGTGTCCGATTTGATTTATAATTTCTATTTTTTTTAATGAAAATATATATTAAACAAATACACTTTAATATACAGGTATGCATTAATTCTCTTAGATTTTACTTTATAAAATTTTAAACTACAGGGTCTTCCAAAATAGATGCTATGATTTTAAATTACTGTAATTATGTTTATTATCTGAGAAGCATGCAACATATACCAATTGATACCTCTCCCATTTGCACTCAAATGTCTCGCTGTCTACTGCCTCTAGGAAGTACCGTAAACAAAAATGGCAACTCGGCAATAGAGAAAGCATTTTATGTTCTGCAGTTCACAAAATCGGAAAACATTACCGTGTAACGTGAGTAATCTGCAGGAACTGTAGAACTGTGGCTGCTGTGGAAGAGTGGCAATGGTTATACCATAACAAGCACAAGAGGAATTTGAGTATCAGTTGAATGTGACATAAGGTGTGTGCATCCAGAAGTTGTAATGGGCAAACGTTAAACCTGGACGGTTTTCCAATGTTAACGTAAATTACAACATTCTTGAATAATAACTTCTATAATTACAATAATTTAAAATAGCAGCGTTCTTTTGGAAGACCTTGTACTTAATTACTACTTCCAATTGTGTTTAGCACAGTCAGTCTTTGACTATGATCTCTTGATTGTGACATTCATATTTAGACAGCAAAACTAATAATATATTATAAAAATATTTATTTTCAGACGTATCCTGTAATGACATCTAAACTGAGGTATCCTCCATTACAGAGAATTCAGCAGGTCATTTGCCAGGACCTCGCATTTCATTTAATAATTTAAAGTTCTTTCTTATTTAAATCGTTGCATAAAGATAGCAGTAATTTAATTCCTTCCTTTCTATTATAAAAATATTTATTTTCCCAGGCATCTAACAGCAAGTTATAATACTTAGATTTTTCGAAATATTTTAAATATTTTGACGAACCTTTCGAAGGAAATATTCGTATAAAATTACCGCAACGTGATAATTCGTCTTCACTTTGTATTAAAATTTTAATATCATCAACGGATAATCTATTTAAAATTGTTGACTGTGTCCAATAACCAAGTTCGTGTCGAGTTTGCTTTACTTTTTCTTCTTGTTTCAAATTGCTGGTATATATATCATTATCAAAGCAACAGAATTTAGTATTCGTGATATTACATTTTGCCAAAAGTTCTTGTTGTTGCTTTACTGAAATTTCTAGACTTGGAATGTGTAGGCCAACGGTATTAAGAACATCTTTAATTAAAGAACATTTAATAAATTTATCTAATTCGGAATTAGAATGAAGACTCGGAGATATATTTACTTCCAACAGCCAAGGTTTTAAGTTAGAATCTAATAAAATATCGAATCCAAAGAGTTCATAACAGGAATATCTATTTTTCGTGTATGATCTTACCAGAGTANCAATTAAGGCATACCTTGAGTACGGCTGTTATTAAGGTTGTACTGTACAAAATTGATTATACCTTTTACTTATAAAACAGTCTTACAAAATCCTTGGTCTAAAATATACCTTAGACAACAATTATCAAATTGGTATACAATTGATTATGCTTTTTACTCATAAATCTGTTTTACTAAATCCTGGATTTAGTAAAACAGAATTATGAGTAAAAAGTTTAAATGTTTTAGTTGACTGAAGAGGGGCTTAAGAGCTCGAAACGTGTAATTTTTTCCACACGTATCAACTAAATAAAGATGAGAAAATCCGCCAAGTGTCTTAATTTTTAGCACTATATTTTGTCAGAAGCATAAACAAATAGCAAAGCACGGTTTCATATCATCAAAATTAAAATTGTTGTTAAATGTAATATTGTAATGGGCAATGAACACACGATAATGTAATAACTAATAAACTTATTCGTGTTTAACTGTAACTCAGGTTTGAATCATTATTGCCTAAAAAGCGAACACGAAACTAATTTTCTGCAGGACCATTTGGTATGAGATTATTATAAAATTGTGATATTGGAATAAGGTTAAAGTGAATTAATAATAAATAAATAAAAAGTCAATTCCACACAAAGATTTCAATGTCCTTCAGTAAATTTTTGGTATCTTCGAATGTATTGATTTCATAAGTGTTTCTGCAAATCTGTGTTAATAACATCTTTTGATTAATATGGCTGGTAAAAAAAGTAAAAAATATGCACATATATGCACTAAAGGATAAAAAATAAGTTTTCTTTGGCTTAAACGAAATTGTCGGCATTACGCAACCAAGTGTGGGCACTTGCGAGAAATCCACAAAAATTGATTAGAAATATTCTTAGTTACACTTTTTATCAATTTTTGAGCTTCCCACAAGTCTCCAAAGCTTTTATTTTTAATATTGCATTACACCAAAAATACAGTAAAAGCCAAAGAATATTTCTTTTTTACTTTTCAGTGCATTTATGTGAATTAAAAGCATTTGTTTAGAACGTTTTTTATTTTCTACTTTTTCATTTTATATAAGTAACACTAAATTATCAAAATTCTTCTTCTTTTAGCATTTAATTGGAAAATGGGTGAAAAGTTACAAGATTTTATATAGAGACTAGAAAGAGACAAGGACCTACGTGTAGCACCATTTCTTATCAAATTTTAATTCTTTGCTAATTGCTAAAATTGTTTGCAAATTCTAAAAAAAAAAAAAACAAATATATGTATTGTCATCAGGAATACATATGTATGCAAAGTTTCGACTACATCAGAAATTGGAAAGTGGGTGAAATGTGAGTTACTTTATCTGCACAGATAAACAATGTTAATAAAGTGTACAATAATTCATCATCTGATTACAATATACATATGTACAGTACATAAGCAGTATTAAATAAGTTTATTATTGTTATTATTATTATAATAATGAATTAGCCATATTAAAACCTTATTAAAATCTAGGAAAATAGTTTGTTTATTACTGCAAATTGAACTTGGTTTATATGTAATTATTATTATTATAATTATTAGCTGCTTAATGACAGTTTGCACATGAAATGGAGAGCTGAAAAATTTGTAGCTGCAAGTACTTTTTCCTATATTTAGATACTTTTTTTCTTACGTAAATATTTTCTTGTGTTAAAACTTTTACATTTAGACTATACTGTATAATGTTTTTCTAAATACGTTCTATTTGTTTGCTTAATGACACATTTCTTGAAACATACCCCTATTATTAAGTCGAGGATTATCTGTATTATTTCTTTTATGCTCGACTTAACCAAATTGACTTATGTTAGGATCACAGAATCAAACTTGGTCATAACTTGGACTGTCTATGATTTTATGATTATTATTATACATTTATAATCAATTTTATACTAATAATTTTATTAAATTTGTACCCTGAAATCGTGATCATTGTAAAGCATTTGCTACAAAAATTTATTAGGGATTTTTGTAAATATATTTCCTTATTTATCATAATAATAATTTGATACTTTTCAAATATAATCACCTATATTAAGTTATTAATTTACATTTCTAAACTAAATTTTTCCTTTATTTATGATGCTACAATTCATACATTTATTTGCACATAATAAAAATAACCTACATATAAAATTGGTGACTTTGTACTATTAAAGAAATCGACTTACCTTCTTCTACTGGCATAAATACTAATTTTACCGTCTGCCCTCGTAAAACTTGGACGATTCGTCGGCAAATTTTGTCCTAAATAAGCTACGGTATTAGCTGGATTAAACAGTCCAGTTTTGCCATTATTGAGGATTCCTTTCCATAACTGAGGGTTCTCTGCATTAGGTCTATATTCAAATTAAAATATATTAAATTTTTAACTGCATAATTATAAAAAAAAATTATGTAAGTGAACTGTTAAATGTGAGGAAAACAACAAATTATGTACTGTATTTATATAACAAACAACAACATGATTTATTTGTATCACTAAACAATCTACCAGATTATCTATCAGACTATTTTTAGGCTAGTAAATAAACAAACAGATCAGTTTGGTTAGAGATAGGTGGTTATGTCCCCTTCTCACGGTAAATTTAATAATTAGAAATAAATTAATTTTAATTTAAAATATTCTGGAAGTGAGTCAGAATCTTGCTCTGGACTGATTTTTTTTTCTTCCAAAATATTTAAATTAAAATACTAAATTACAAAACCGAACTTAGGCAGTTTTTAAAATAGAATTTAAGTTTAATAAGATGAATTACCATTTTCAAGAATCTTCAATTACCCGACAGTGGTAATTATCTATAACATCACAGTTAACAGATTCTAAATTAAAGCATATATAAAGTACACATACATAATGTAAATCAATGCACTGTCTCCTTGTATTCAATATAGTAAATTAGCTACAGCAGAATATAATTAATTAGTTTTTAATAAAAAATAGACATGGCTTTTAAAAGAATTCATGCCAACGTCCTCAATGCAAATTTTTCCGAATTCTTTATTTAATTGCAGGAAACTATGGATTGGGTTTTAGTATCGGTAATCCGTCAATACTTTGTAAATTTAGTCGATTCGAGTATCGTATTTGTCTATTCCCAATGTAAACAGACAACACCTCTTTCGAATGACAAAGACCAAGCAGACGAATATGTTATCCAATGTATTTTATTAAAATTCTTAAGGATTTTAATAAAATATATTGAACGATATCCTTGTTGGCAAATAAGATATTACTAAATTTACAAAGTATTGACGAATTAATCGATTTTTAAATTCCTACTTTAGTTGTGGCAATGTATGAGGCACATATTTGAATTTATTATATAAATTTGAATGCAACTTCCAACATTAATATATAATAATAATAATAATAATAATCAGGAAAATCACTTAAAAATAAAACAAATTAGACAACTGATGACTTATGTAAAGTGATCATTTAAAAACTAAAAGTTATTTATATATGTATTTATTTTATATATATATAAACAATTTTTTTTGTTTTCTGAAACCGTTTTACATTTTATTGAGTGTTGAACACAAGATTGTGTTATTAATTAAACACTTGGCTTTTTTCACATCTTTATTCAGTTGATACGGGAACTTCTACATGTTTCGGGCACTTAGCCCTTCATCAGTCAACATTAAACATGCTATGTACGTAAGGACAGATATACACCACCAAAAGTTCACTTTCTTCCAACTAGAAGAATAAGTTGACTGCATCAACTTTATAAAATCTACATACATTGTTAAATAGATGCAATATATTTAACATCTTCTTAACATAATAAAAATAATACATCAGACACGTAAAAGAAGAGTAAATGCGATACTGAATGAAAGGAACACGACAGACACAACGCATGTGCAATAGAAACATCGTTCGAATTTTTCTTTTTAAAAAATTGCGTGACGGTGTTCAAAAATAAGGAATCCAACCATTTTACCTGAAGAAGGACACGGAAGGTGTTCGGAAAACGTTTGTTTTTACAAAATTATTTATTTTTGTATTTCTACACACCGGTTAGAGGCACGAGTAAGTACATTTTTGTTTATTATACACTCCGGCATGCACGAAGAAGTTATACTTATCAAAGTTGATTTGGGTTTGGCTATTTTTGGCAATTCGAATAATTGTGCAAATTCCGACTGTCACAAATACTTGAAAATGCAAATTAGCATCAACAGCAACCAAGCTCAATATTGTGTGATGGACCAACAAGAAACAGAATATTAAAAAAATATAGTATAGTAGATTAGGAGAAGTTCCTCCGACTCTGTGATGTACCAAAATAGAAAGTTGAAAGAATTCAGCCAAGTATATTCATAGACTTTGATAAGAAGATGTTAAATATATTGCGTCTATTTAACAATGTACGTAGATTTTATAAAGTTGATGCAGTCAACTTATTCTTCTAGTTGGAAGAAAGTGAACTTTTGGCGTATACGTGTCCTTGCGTACATAGCATGTTTAATGTTGACTGGTGAGGGGCTAAGTGCCCGAAACGTGTAGAAGTACCCGTATCAACTGAATAAAGATGGGAAAAAAGCCAAGTGTTTAATTAATAACACAATCTTGTGTTCAACACTGTACATAAACAGTTAATTGAATTATTAGAAAAAAATAGATTGACAGATTGACTGATAGATATGAATAGATTATTTTTTAATCAGCTTATCTATGAATGAATATTGGCTGCACTATAAATTAGAAGTGATAACCAATACCAATTCAATACATTGGTGTATTGGAATTAGTTTGTTTTACAAACCGATGTTGCAATCTCTCTTCTTTTTTCAACAGTCACTACATATATATATTAATACATAAAACAAGAAGTATCAATTTCTAAAACAAACTGACAGATCAGGAATATTCTGATATGTCAATACATGGGTGTCAGTTATAATCATTACTATAAATTACGTTAAAAAAGTTTTAAACAATGGAAAAATTAAATAATTACTTCTTATCTAAAACAGTGATAACATCTCCAACTTTATAACTCAACCAGTCTTTAAGTTTCAGACTTGTTGGGAAACCAATGTAATCCTTCACAGCTTGAACTTGTTCTGGTTTGCACTATATTAAATATTTAATAAATAATTAAATAACCGACAATAATAATAATAGATTATACATAAAGAAATATAAAATTCTTACTTCTGGTAGAGAGTTAAGAATGTCGACAAATTTCGGACGTTTGTTTGGATCGTGCTGCCAGCACTTCAGCATAAGAGTGTAGTAATCTTTAGGACAATATTCTGGCTGTTCGAGTCTTTGAAAATTAGGTTCGTCAATAGCTTCTAAAATCTGAAAAAGTTTGTTAAGAAACACTTAAAATTAATATACTGTATATATATATACAGTACAATGATATTAAAGTTACATGTATGGTATTGCATACAAGGCCTGTAAGTTGTCCGTTTAGTACCAGTTGATCAGTTACACATACAATATTGCATACGACTTTACAGATCTGGTATGCATTACCGTACATATAATGTAAATGTCATTACAAATTCTCACTGTATAGTAACTTTTCAGATATCACTGTGTTAAATTTAACTACTGTTAATTAATTTATAATGAATCATTGACATTTGAAGTTTAAAAATTAATTTTTTCTGATTTCATATTGCCAATAACATTAAAATCAAAATTAATTTTGTGAATTCATTCTTGTTACTTTCATTTTCAAGACTTTCAATAGGGATTGTGATCAATGTGAATGTATATAATTTCAGTAAAAGATAGACGTCAGGTGCAATCTCTCATCTAAATGAATTATTAATTAAATAGATAAGAGATGATATCTAATGTCTACCTCTAGTACCAAGTTACTAGTTTCTAATTATTAATTCGATAAAAGATATTTGTGAAAAGTGTTACACAGTAGAATGTGACTCAAAAAAAATCATCATAATGCATAAAAATTCACTTAAAATAATGTTTTAGAAAGAAAAAATGAATATAAAAAGAACCAATAAAGGGATCATCACAACAATTTTGTTAAAAAAATTTTCATGTACTTATTAAACTAATTGGAAGAATTGTGTTATAGCAGCAGTTCTCAAACGTTTTTGGATTTTTCAGCACACTGCAAAACGTGAGAAATTTTTTCAGTGCGCTTCATGTACGAAATTATAAATAGCTGTATACTATAATAATTGCTAACTTACAGTTTTAACCTTGCTATTAGTTTATCATAGACGTAATAAATTTATGTACAAATCATTTTTTTCTCATTTAAAAAATATAATTTCTGACATATGTGGTATATTTTGCCATCTCTTTTGGCATAAAAGTGTGCCCTGGTGCATTGTTTGAGAACCACTGGGTTATAGTATTATTCTTAGTTGTTTTTAAATGGTGGATTGGAGCATTGCGTTAAAATACGCAATGCTCCAATCACTTATTTTTTATTATAGCTTACACATTAATTTAAATAGAAACAAAATACACAGATGAATAGATCAAACATTAAAAAGTAAAATATGGCATTTTCTAAGATGCTGTGGCTTTGCATTTCAATTGTATTAAGTGTTTGGATCACCACAGTTCTTTGTATAGTAGACCATATTCACATCATATATATATTCATTCTGTGCAAATTTTAAACAAGTATTCTTTCAATAACTAATTAAAAAAGTAGTTTTATGTATATTATACTTTTCTAGCTGTTATAACAAGCCATGGGAAAGTATTGTAATCGTGTCAAATTCAACCTTAGTTTTTTGCATAGCTTGACAGTTTGAGATCCTTGAAAAAAATAATAAAAAGTATAAAAAAAATAAATAAATAAATTCCATCTGGCACAGCATCTTACATATAGGAGGCATCAATGCTAATAAATTTTGGAGTACCGAATTCAAGGGGATGGAAGACAGAGAGGTCATGCATCATATCTTGAGTATGGTCATACTAAAAGAAAATTTTACTTGTTATTGGCATTTAGAATTTTTAAAAAATCTCATCTCTACCCTCAAAATATGTTAAAAGGTATAACACACAATAATTTGAAAAGTAAGATAAATGCTCTTTTACATTCTTTTCAAACTGCAGTTAAATAATAATCAAACATCAACAAAAAAAAACCTTTAAAATGCAGCTTTTTATTAACTAATCAAATGGCCAAAAACGTTCGATTAGTTAATAAAAAGCTGCATTTTAAATGCTTTTTGTCGACGTAATATAAATCGCAGATCATCAACAAACAATTTTACGCGAATGTTATTATATATTTGTGTAATTGTTATAACATAAAATGCAATTTCAGTACAAGACAAGTGATGAACGATAAGACAAATGACAAATGATAAAACAAACTCAGCAGGAAATAGACTCACTCCATTGACAGTTCAATAGTTCACATCAGACAATAAAAACAGGTCACACAGGATCGAGTAATCCGTTGGAAAAAATTCAAGAATACAAATAGAATGTGCTATTATATAAAACACCTATTCTTCATATGACATCCTCATTAATAAAAATTAAAATAAATACAAAACTCGGTTTAAAATAATAAACTTTCTAAATTTTAAACAAGGGAGAAAACGTTTAAGGTTACAATATTCAAAAATTAAAAAAAATATCATCAATATCTCTATAAATACATTTCACTTGATATAATTTATCATCATCAAACAAGCTTTAAAGCAACCAAATATTTAAACAGAAAATTATTCACAATTACATAAATTTAAGACTCTAATTAATTTATTTCTGTGTAAAAAATTAACAGAATCAAAGAACTGAAAATGCTTTGATTATGTTAATTTTTCAAAATATTTTTATCAATTCAGAACCGCTTCTTGTCTGACTGTTCAATATTATATTTATAATAGCTCTAAGACTGCTCTTTAACCTCTTAATTTCTACATTACTGTGGAAGTTTATGACTGGAACCATTACTATTATTATCTAATATTTTTAAAACTAACAGAGTAATATTAATATTTTCTTACTTTGAAACTAGCAAGCATTATAGAGAAAGCTAATGGATCTTGTGTCTGTTTAATTTAAACATTGTTTTGTCAATACTTCATTTTTTATTGTCAAAATTATAAAGGTTAGTTTACATGGTAGAAATATTGCTGATATTTTCTCACTTAAAACTGTAATATGTGGGGATCTTCTTCATGTAAACAAACTCAAGACTTGACTATCTTGGTTCGACAAGTTGCAACTGTGTTGTGGAAAATCTAATTTGTTGGATTTTTCACTCATTGTCGCACTTTTGTTTCTCGAGAGTGGCAAGAGTACGATCTAAAATGTGATTACATTCATTGTGTTGCATCGTTAAACCAATCAACAACAAGCCTGTAATCACATCAGACTGTACTCTCACCATTTGAGAAAACTGAATGATCTTCTGCATGCTCAAAATAACTCAGAAATCATAATTTAGTGCATTATATAAACATCTGAATTACTAACAAATCTTGTCAGCATGTTTTTGAATGCTACAAAAAGTCAATAGTAATTGCTTTTAAGCAGCTTCATCTTACTTTGTTTAGTATTAAGTACAGTATAAACCACCTTAAATACCATAAAAGTAAGATGGAACTGCTTTAATGAATAGCACATACTTGGCAATAAATAAAATAAACATACCTGCTGACCCGTTAATGCAGCCCATGGTTGAAATCCGTAACTGAACATTTCCCATAACGTCACGCCATAAGCCCAAACATCACTAGACGAAGTAAACCTTAAATAATTGATGCACTCTGGTGCACACCTAAATGTCAAATAATCAAGTTTTAATACAGTAAAATTAATCATTTTTTTTAGATTAATTAATGAACGGCTAAATTCAAAATAGATATTACCATGCAATTGGTAATTTGAGATTCACATTAAAATTTGTTTGATAATAATCCTTTCCGACTCCTAATGCTCTTGACAGACCAAAATCACTAATTTTAACCTAAATTAAAAAAATATATATATACAAGTTAGGGAACGAATACATTCGAATTAACGTTTTTTAATGTTTATTAACCTTATTTTTAGCAAAAACTAAAATATTTCGAGCAGCAAGATCCCTATGAATGAGGCGTTTGCTTTCTAGATATTGCATTCCGTCGCATATTTGAAAAGCAAAATCACAGAGAGAAATAATCGGGAAACTGGGCCTTAATGCTGGTTCTTTCAAGCATTCGAGTAACGATCTCAAAGGTGCTAGTTCTGTAACCTGCGAAAAGAAAATCACAAATGATATGAATAATCTATTCGATGCATTATATATTGAATTGTATTGAATAAACTTAGACGTAGATCTTACCAACATCAATGCTTTTGTATCTAGAACCACGCCGTACAATCTAACGATATGTTCATGGTCAATTGTATGCATGATGGCTGCTTCCTTTAAAAACTCCATGTGACTATTCTGAATTCTTTCCTTGCTAAGACATTTAATAGCCACTTGTATCTATTCACAAAATAAAAATTAAAATCAGTTTTTTAGTGAATGATTATTTTTTGGTGTAATGTGTTTAGAGAAAAGACTATATGTTGTCCAATCTTTAAAATAAAAATCAAAAGATGTACAACAAGAATCAAACAATAGTACGGTACACTCCAGTATGCATTGATGTCAGCCACAACCGATACACCAGTGAACCAGTTACCGGAATATCTGGCAGCTTAACAAGATAACAGAAGGAAACGACACTATATTGGCATTATTTTGAGTTAATACAATTGAGTAATAAAAATTGTGTTTATAATATAACCGTGGAAGTGACCATACCAATTTATTAGAGCTCGGCCATGTAACGCATGTCGGTTGCTGCACTGATGAATGTGTTGGTGAATATTGCAACATATTTTAGTACATTGTGGTTCACCAATGTGTCGTTTGATACATACTAGAATTTACCCAATGTCAAGAGACATTGTGCTAAACACAGAGTTTTAACAATATATTAATAAACAGTGTAGCTGCAAGATAAGAGTTTTAGACAGTATCTTCTAGCATTAAGCACACTGTCTATTAGAGGAAGATAAGGCTTATTTTAAACTGAAAACTTACACATACTCAGCATTGTCACTCTTATGATGTGTTGAAATAAGTTGTAAGTGTGTCGAGTGTTACATTATTGTTCAAATAATAATAAAGTGGAAAAATTAACCTATTGATTCCATTAATAGTCACTCTCTAATAGTAAGCACACTAATAAACGGTGCCGCTACAAGATGAAAAGTATTAGACAGTATGCTCTTTATTAGAATAAATACAGCATTTTATATTTTAAGAAATTACAATATTTTGAATAGTTTTAAGTGCACTTTATTACAATAATTTTCAAAGTATTTTAAATTTTATTTTTTAATTGAAGGCCTTACTAATACACTTGCTTTCAAGATAAGTGTTAATGGCATTAAGTAGACAGAAGGTTAGAAGGTGATAATTTTCGGCCATAAAAATTTTAATTAAAACATCTTTTAATGTTTTGTTTAAAGAACTATAAAATGGACTTTTCTCCACACGATTGCTTATAATTTACACAAGGATACCACATTAAAAAATAAGTAAAGGACACACAATGTTATTTTATTGCAATGAATAACAACTTTCATTTCCACTAACTTTATAATATATAATTGACTAATTCTTTACTATTAGTTGACCTTAAATAGAAAACAAAAAAACAGAAAAGTTTCAATTTAGCTTCAGCAACTGAATATATTCCATATGGACTTTAGCGGTAATAAATCATACTTAAAATCCATACTATCTGCAGATTCCTAAGTATGAGAAAACTAGTATAGAATGGATACGTTAAAGGCATTTCTCATATGTAACTTTTCTTGCTAAACTGGCATTTATGGCCTTCTTGAAAGTGACAAAAGTATTGCTTCTCTTAACCTCATCTTTGTTAGTACAGATTATATGACATAAACCATAGGCTTAAAGGAAAGCTGCTTTGAAACAACATTTACTAATTATCAATACCTGCCAACAGAGGAACTAGTTGTTGTATTTTTAAACTTACAGAAGTGGTAAAAAATAACCTCTTAAAATGTAATAATGTCAACCAATAAAATATCCAATAAAGAAACGAGAGTTGCAATGTTTGCTGAAGAGATTTAGACTTGTCTTCACTGGAATAATTAGGAAACAAGACAAATTTACTGTTTTCTATTATTGTCATTGTCACTAGATGACACTATTACTTTCCTGAAATTGTCCAGTCCATGTGCAGGTTCGCGATTCTCAGTTTTTGTATAATTTAGGTCTTCTAAAAGTGAGAAGAGTTCTCATTGTGAATATCCCTGTTATATACTAGAGGTTGAGGCCGAAGTTTTAAACACGGAAACGTGTATGTCGGACGTTCAGCGCCACTTTCCTGTAAGCCTAGAAGTTTGACAATAGTCATTGGAATGATTCCACTGACTATCCAAACACCATTGTCAAACTACTAGGCTTACAGGAAACCGGCGATGAATGTCTGACGTACATGTTTTCGCGTTTAAAACTTTGGCCTCAACCTCGCTACTATGTTTATTAACATTTACTTAATACATACTTATTTTATTAACTTGTCAATCATACAGTGTGATTGTAAAGCCCTCTCAGTGAACCAAACCCATGTGACTTGGCTGAGAAGTGACAAATATCTTATCAACTCTTTCAACTTGTGGTCTGCCTATGACATCATTACTTCAGGCCTGGAGCTCCTCTCGTTTCCCACTTGCTGTGAAAGAACTTTATAATCGCACAGTATACTAAGAAAAATCATAAATGTTAGACAATTCTATACAACAGAAAAAAAAAGACATTTAGATCAAATTACAAGTTGCATGTTTCCCTCACTAGTACACAGTGTTAATGATACACAATGATATCTACTTAGAAGTTATATTTGAAATTATGTAACGTCGATGCTGTCGGCAAACATGGTTACACCTTTCGACGGTTAAAGTCAAGTTTCAGCTTTAATTTAAATTGCTTCTACTCTCGGAATTCAATTACTTGATATAGTTTAAGAATATAAGTATTTGAAGAACAGACATTTAAAGTGTTTGTATAGCATAAACACTTACCCTTTCCCCTTCTTCGTTAGTCCAAACACCCTGTTCTACGACTCCGAATTCTCCAACGCCCAATTCCTTATTAATTACGATGCTATCGGCAGATATTATATGCTTGCTCGGAACTCTTACGTTTTTATCAATGTTCGAATCAACTAACAATATGGAAGAGCTGTCCAGATCCTCTTTAAACTTTGGCAGAATCATCTACACAAAAGGATCAATTGACATTATACCAAAAGTTACTCACAAAAACGTTTTAAAGATAAGAAATTCACCTTCTTTATCTTCTTCAAGTAAGTAGGAGGATAATATTTGTGAAAAAATTTACGTAATCGCCTCTGCTCGGGTTTGCTCATACCCAACTGTAACAGGTCTTCTTCCTCGACGTACTTCAACTGAGATATGCTATTCACTTTTAAATCTGTTTTTAACGAATTGTAATAATGAGATAATTCGGCCTCCATCAGGAATTCATAAAGACTAGGCCCTTTATTTGTCGAATCCATGGCAGAAAGGATTTAAATTTTAACTGTAAAAAAATTATTTACTATTATTATTAATAAAGTAACATTAATAATTAAAAAAAACTAAATCATTTTAAATTTTATTCTACTATAAAATTAAAACCTTTACTAAAGTATCTGGACTGTAGACGGTCGGAAAACAATTATTTCGGTATGTCAGCCAACTTTGACCCAACTCTCAATTAGGTCAGGGGTAAAATAATACACGAACCAGGCAATGCACTCTCCTCTGGCCTACAGCCAACTCAGTTTCTACCAGTGATCTAGCCACAAGATTTATTTATGTCTTTGAACTACTCACCAAAACCCAGACATAGAAGATAACTTGCAGTGGAACATTCCCGACACTCTAAAATCTAACATAGTAATTTCTATATTCCTCAAAAGACGAATAAATAAATAGCCGAACGTCGAACCGGATCGTTTACAATTTAATTATTTAGAAAAATCTAAATTTGTTAGCGTTCTAGAGGTAGAACTTAAGGTCTAGTTTTGCGGGACGTTGTAGAGTTTTGTACTTTCTTCTAACGGAGATTTATGTATAGATTAATATTTGATTAATTAAGAAAAAGATGGCTTAATTTCTAAAGCTTTTATTTCCACGTAGATAAAAAATCTACATTAAAAATAAGGATAATTTATAAAGAATTTTTACAAGCTTTCTAGAAAATTGTAACAGCTTAATTTCTGTTTAAAAGGGAGGAATTTATTACTCTTCCCTCACACTTCTAACCTATAAAAGTGAAGATTTTCTAACAATAAATTACATTTTATAGTAAAAAAAAAAACTGATTACAACACTTAAAAAAAAAAAAAAACAACTCTTTCTTCAAGACCTGTAGAAAGACCTGAGATTTCAAGCTAATTATTTAATTAATTGCGAACTTTAGGAGTTTGCCAACGACAAATTTCGAAAATAAACTTATAGGACTGTTTATTTAACATATAAATTTCGAGATGTTCAATGACTCATAGCGTTTTTTACGGTAGAGAAAGTTCAACGTTCAATCCAAACACGCGCGCTTGTATGTAATTCTAAGGCGATAAATATCGTTTCCTAAAAATGGATGTCATTGAAACGACCTCAAATCTTGTAAAAAAAAAAAAAATTGTATTATTATATCACATTTAAATAAATTCGACCTCCAAACTAGTTTCTTTTTTCTCTCTCTCCTCCTCCTAATTTTAAATCGTTATTGTCGATACATATCGCATAACTTCCGGTGTCGTGTTAATTACAAAGATGCGGTTTCTAGCTTCTGTTATACGTCACACCGGATTTTCAACACAAGAAAAAACATTATTTTCCTTCCTTATATTCGAAACAATAGACTTTTTTAATTTTTTGTGTGTCTTCGCCCATTAAAATTCCTTTAATTAATTAAAAATGTTAATTTAAATTCGACCGTTCGTTTGTCGGTCGGTCAGTTAAAAAAAAAAAAAAAAGTATTGTTTTACGTAGAAGAAGTGGCGCTAAATCGGGTGTTGCGCTAAAGCGAGGTACGTACTTCGGTTTGGATTCGGTTTTAAATAATCAACTACGTGACGTAAAAAGTTTCGATGACGTCACCATTTTCGAATTTTACAACCGGAAGGTGTGACGTCATAATTTCCGGTTGTTGTTTTTTTACACGCGCGTTTTTGTTTTTCTTTTTTTTCCTTTCTTAAACCACCGGAAAGTCTGACGTCACAATTGATTAACCACGTCACAATTATATTAATTAAAACACGTGGAATTTTTGAGATCGATTCGGAAAAAGTGGACACGTTTTAAACACGTGACTTTCTTGTTTTTCCTAATAGGAACAAAGCATTCGTAACCCCGAAGGCAGAGCGTTTTCCTTTAATAAAAGGCGGCAAGAACACGTCTTAACCTCTTATTTTTATTTTTAGACTATTTTTTTTAACGCTAATGCGGAAGCAATTACTGTATTGATATCGCCGAATCCATCCGTTCGTATGTCTATCCGTCTCATGCAAGAGTAATTCTTTCCGAAATCGCTGTCCGGGGGAGGTATTTTTCTGATTCGAGGAGGTCGGTCGGTCAATTTATATATACGGTAACCTGTGTAAACCGGACTCGTACGATACCGCTCTGGCAATTTCCGTTTTAAACAGACTTTTAGACAAGAAAATCGCTGCATTGATAAGAAATTTTTCCCGTTTGGGCAGATTTTACTGTAGACAGATGCAAATAAATAGGCTACAAAAGTAATAATTACTTTTATGTTCTTAGCTGTTTACTGTATATGTTTATTTTCAATTTCCTGGGGATATATTATCCTACAGGTTACCTTCTGAAAAAAACCCCCAGGTAATGTTATACGGGATTTATGATACTAAACTGTGACAATTCTGGCAAAATTCATTGTAAGAGTTAAATAAAAACTTAACAATCTATCAAATACTTAAAAAAATTTCAATGGGTGCATTCTAAATTCTTGGATCTTGTACTCCAAGGTGAAAACTAGAAGCCTTCACGGTGTAATTTATAGACACCGCAGAGATTTTTCAATAAAATTTGTTCTAGATAACATTTCCGATGTATTAAAGTTACTTCTTTAAAGTACATTCTTCAACCGTGCCATCTGTGTAAAGTGCCAACGAATCCTTTCCGCAAATATTAAGTAGAACCCTTCGGCATCTGCAAATTACTAAATGTACAATTTCGAATTACGGATGATATAATTCGGTGATAAGCTTTAAACGGTGATGGATCTAGCGATGGAGAAATTCTACCTGTGATCTCGGAAGAGTTGGTGACCAAAAGTGACCGGCTCGTGCGTGGGGAGAATCCCATGGATTATGTAATTATAAATTTGGTTTTAAGCTTTATTTTTGTTTGCAATAGAATTTGTTATCTAAAGGAGTAGTCACCCGAAATGCATTTGCCAAATAGTAAAAAATTTTAGTAGAAAGGTTTCTCGGTTGTTTCATCTATCTAGACACTTGAATGCTGGGGAAGCAAGTGTAAGGAATACTGCCTGATATGTCATTATAGAAGGAAGTTCACACTTATAGTTAAATATAATAATCTTTAACTCATCCTCTATGTAACCAATATAAACTTTAAATTCAAACTTTTGCATAAACTTCATTATTATATGTAATTCTCAAGTAGTTCTGTTTAGTACCACACTTGATCTTGTGTCAGTTTGAGTGAATAAATGATGATTTTAATTTGAAATTTGACTGTGTTTAATCTATTAATAATAATTCTATTAATATAATAATAATTTAATCTATTAATATAAATAAGCAATTTTTAAAATTTATATAACTTGAATAATTAAAAGTGTCATCCATGCCTAATTACGGATATTCCATCACAGCAAATCCACTATTTCTAATTTGGTTTGTCAATATATCAATACTGATGGCCAGATGGTCGCATTGTAAAAGCACTATCCTGCAACTCCGAAGGATCTAAGTTCAAGTCTGGATTGAATTCTTGGAAATTCTATGCATGGTTTTGACTTAACCGAATCAGAAACCTCACCGACTAACTTACGGGTCTCATACTCAATATCATAATGTTATAACTTTAATATTATTACAAATTTCTCCCTGCAAGTAACTTTTTGGATACCCTGTATCTTTACTGTGGCAATATTTATGTTCGGTATAATATATACGAGTGTAAAGGGTGATATTTATTACAGTAGAATGCCGATTATCTGAAATAATTCATTCTTCGGGTTATCCCAGCAGCTTATAAGGTGTTTGTTAATTTATTTTGAATTAACCTGCTGAGGTTAATTAATGAAGATAATATAATCTGATATTCATTATGAAGTTTATATTTTATAAGAAATTCTAAGAGGAAGAACATTACAAAAGTAGAACTTTTATATTTAATACCGTCACTAGAAAAGATCATTCGAATATGCTTTTAGGATGCCAAGCTGCAATTTTTAATCATCTTTTAATTTTGAAAAATTACGCGACTTCTGGTCCAGACTGGAAGTTCATACATAGTTAATTGGGACCTTTGACTCAAGCTGTCTATATCTGGTCTCGATTTCCATCTAACTCCATTCTCAAGAGTAACGAGGGACAGATGGGCACACAGATGGGCGAAAATTGCCCAATAAAATTATTTACTACATCAGGTGGTTGCTGTAAATCAAGAATTCAATATATTTATATTCTAAAGAGATTAACGAAATGATATCCTCATTAATTATGATCACGTAATTGATAAAAGTTTATGGTTCTATAAATAATGATATTAATTGCACTGAGTTGTTTGCATCCTACATACATTACAGATGCAGACGATAACATATTATACAATTATATTGTCTTTGGATTACAAGCATGTTTTAAGTATACAATGGCATATCATATATAAACATCGTAAGTGCTGATTAATTAATTTCAAATTCCTTTAATATTTATAAATGGATTTTAATAAATTGGCTGTATTTAGAATCTGTTAAGCTCCGAGGCCCTAAAAGTTAAATTAGTTAGAGGATAATCCAACACTGATGTTATGTATATACACAAATACTTAAACATTTCAGCAAAGCGTTCATGTACAGTACATTTTAACTGTTTACAATTCATTTAATGAGTTTATTTACCTATAAATTATCTGTTTTAATATATTTAAATTACTTCAATAAATTTTAATTTGGTTCTAGAACAAAGAACGAATGACAGCCCTTTAATCCAGCAATTAATTATAATCTAAACTAATTATATATAATTGACATATTAAAGGCTGCTTTTCTACTCTAGTCATGCAGTTTTAGTCATTTGCAGTCATATTTCACTTACAAGTTAGTAATTTATGTCAATTTGTTTAACAAATTTGAATATGTAATTCTATAATAATTCTCTTATAGATGAATAATTTTTATATAAAATTATTGTTGCTTATTTCTGTTGCAAAGATAATCATTGCGGCACACAGCTTTTCTACAATCCTTTGAAAAATCTCTCTTTTCCATGAATATTAAGGCAGCCGTTCTACATGATAACAAAAGAGATTAATCGACACGATCTAACGTTCGTTCACTTTTACGTAAGTTAACTCATTAGATGAAAACGTATTTTCAATTTAAATGCGATAAGTTTTAATGAGAAGAGCAACATTTTAATGAAACTAACCGTAAAAAAAAAACAAAAACGTAAACAAAGAGTACTTTTGCCTATAGTTGTTATTTAGGGTTGCTGCTTATTCGGTTAAGAACATAAATGTTCCAAAGAACAATGCAAAACGAATGATTTAAAATAAAAATACTACCTTCTTGCTCATATCCTATCTGCACCGCAACGTTGGTGAAGGAGTGAAGGGTGATGTAGGTGATTTATGTTGGAAGTATATATTTCCAGAAGAGTCGCCCAGGACATGAAGGCTGCATTGACATACGTGGCTAATGCAGGGAGTGTCCAAGAACTGGGCTAGTAATCCATCCGAGGATGTTAATTTGTTAAGATTATGGAGCCAGTAATAGAGAAAGCCAGATAGTTAAACAGGAAAAGACTAGAAAAAAAATGGAATCAAGAAACATTTATATAACCTAATATATTTAGTAATAATGAGTAAGTTTATAAATTTTTAAGACTTTGCTAGCCACGGAGTTAACTAACTTTCAATCAATAGAAAGAAACTGAACTAGAATAACACAGTAAAGAATAATTATTTTCATAAAATATTCAATACAATTCACTTTGTATTCTGATTTAAAAACAACTTATAGCTTCACAATAAGTATAAAATTTCAATCAATTAACAAACTTGATTTATGTAAAACTGAATAACTTAAAACATCCAATAATAATCATATATAGTTACCTTACCAAATATCTAGCAAGTTTAGGACAAGAAATGGTCTCAATTTTCTGGATTTTCTGGTGATACAGGATAAATATATACTTAAAATATAAAATAAACAATGGAACGACAAATGGAATAAAGTTGTATTTAACACTAGAGTTATACCAATTGTTTGCTAATCATTAATTGTACTAATCAGCTCCTCCACAACGGATTAACCATTAATTTTCGGCACCATCTGCTATTTATTCATTCTTAAACTAGAGCATTATTACATTACCAATTATTCCATATTGTTTTGTTTAGTATACTGTACTTAAAAGAATGTCTAATGTGTGGAAATAATTATGGTACGAGTCAATTAATTTATCAATTAAAAATAGAAAATCGTAACCACCTGAAATATTAAAATCATTGCACCTATTTGTTCAGAATGGCATCAGTATAGAATTACCAAGAAAGTACATAATTCATTACTTTCTTATATACTGTTATGTTCCAGCTATTTTAGGGACCATTTTAGATGTCGGAGTTGAATAATGTATATTATACTAGATAGTTTTACAATAAAATAACGGTCTCAAGTCTCTTTGGGTGATAACCCCTAAAATGATTGGAATATAACAGTATATGAGAACTAATTCATGAAAAAGGATAAGAAGCTACTCAGTAGACATAATAGCAGTGGCGTGCCATCCATGGAAGCTGTGGAAACAGCGCTTCCCTTGTATTTTCTAAAATATAAATACATATTATGTGATTATTTTCATATTTTAAAATTACTTAAAATTAATATTTTATTATAACCGCATTATGTATCTTATTACAAACTTCTATACACTTGAGAAACAATGGTAAGATTGCTATTGTATATTTGAATATAAATCCGTATATGCATATTCCCAATGAAAGCGCTGTATTGTTGAATACGGGACAGCTTCCACGACAAAAATATTTGAATCGTGTAAAGCAGCCAGATTACAGGCAGATTGCACATGTGCTTTACAGAGCACCAAACTGGCACGGTTTAGTTGGTGGATGCTACATACCAAAATATCGTATAACGCTTCCAATGATTCTATCCAGGACCGGAACAGCTTCCCTATCACCAAATGTCACTGCACGCCACTGCATAATAGGTTAGTTATACTGATCATCTGAGAATAGAAAGAGTGCCCAAGCATTTTTAATTTAATAATCCTGTTTAACTGACAAACATAGTTGTTACTTATGTGCCAATTGTGCATCAGTTTTAAGTCAATTATATCACCAACCATGCTATTTCTTTACCATTTTGCTTATCAAGCAAACATACTCATTACAATGAAATGTGAACGGGAGGCTAAGTAAGAGAGACCCCGATTTCCTTTAATATGTGAATATAAATCCTACTAATTCTTTTTTATTAGTGGTGCAATTATACTGTGCAGCGGCTAGTATACTGAATAAACCAATGTAGATTGTGTTTCTTCTTACTAATCAATGGTGACAAGGAAAAAAAATGAAACAATCCTTATTTAACATACTATATGTTAATAGTCACACTGGAACTGGTTTCATGTGATGTATACACCACAGAAACCAAAAGTAAGGTGGCAGTATGGCAAACTACAACCCACCAAATTCAAAACAAGCTGGCTTTCTAGAAGCTGGATATTTGGTCTAGGACTGTACAAACAAAACAAAGCAAATAACTGCACAGATCTCTGTTCATTCTGTTAGTTTCTTGATAAAAATTACTTCCCCTCTCATCTAATTATAGTTATATCGCTATTCTGATACTTGTTAAAATTCTGCAAGATTGGCAGCATTACAATTGGGACAAACCATCAAAGGACACTCACACTAAACTAGACGAAAACAGTGTCAGAATGACAAAGATCAGACAGTAGGAATTCTATTTATATATAAATAAGCAGTTTTGTGTATGTATATATTTCAAAATCTATTAAATTTTTAAAATAGGGTGGCCCAAAAATTAGTTAAACAAATATACATTTTTAAATAATTAAAACCAGTTTGAACAGTTGCAACTATTCTTAAAATCTTAGAATATAGAAGAATCTACTTATAATCACACTGTGACTTGTTTATACTCCTAATAATAATTGATTAATAAATAATAAAATGATGATTAGTGGAAATTCTGGTTTATTGACTCTGGAATTAAAAGGACACATTAAAGTAAGGTATAAATTGACAATTTATTTATTATTTGCCTGCTGTTTCTTCACCGTACCATCTTTAATAATAGTTATCTTCTAGAAGCTGAAATTTTTTGGTTAAAATCATACAAACACCGTTTGTACGTTTCCACCATTAACTTTACATACCGAACAAATGTTTTTGATACGTAAAGTTAAAGCTTGAAATATACAAAAGGTGCATTTGTATGATTTTAGTAACACTTAATGTATAACCAAATCATGAACAGTCACCTATTTAAACTACTGTATTGCAAATAAATAACAAAACAACTGTTTAAAGCACTGATTAAGACCGATAAATGCATGTTATCAGATATATATTAAGGTTGATAGCAGAAAAATACATCTTAAAAATGTCCATTTACTTGAACATGATAACTAACCAAACAATTATAATAAGCAAGATTTATGAAATGTATTTTAACTTATGTTTCAATGATGACAACATTATAAATTTTAGAATCATATTTATGTATAGACTACTCATCAATACTTGAAAAATTCAAATAAACAATTAACAATTCTCTGCTTTTGTGAAAATTAAAATGGAATAACTTAAATCATAGTCGTTTCGGCTAGTCCATCCTTACGGGTACTAAAGCTGCACCTCCTGAAGGCAGAGAACAGTACAAATGTATTATTTGTTTTTGAATCTGAAGCATTCGAGAATATTCTATATAATTAAAGTTAAATTTTTTAAGTATTGTGACAGTTTTAATTGTTATATAACCTTAAAGATCGAATTTTGAATTTTCTTTTCCATTTTTTACTCTAATAAAGCAGTCTTTGTGTGTTTTATTTTATGTATTTTATATCAGTATAATCAGTTCATAAATTCTTACAGAATGTTTTCTCTAGAACTGCCACTAAATTAAACATTGCTTCATAGCTATTGACAGAATATAACTTATAATTTATAAACATAACCAAAAAGTAAAACGAATAATGAATATATTCACAGAATTACAAAACAAAATACTGAATTTCATCTGATACAATCCGTAACAAAATGAATTAAGGATATCGTTCCGTAACAAAGGTCCACGTAAGCGTATTCTACCCTTTATACTTGTTAAATAATACAAAAAATCATTAAAAAATCGATAAAAATTAAAACAAAGAGTAACGATTTCCATTTATTTTTGAATATATTAAAATTCTATGATTTGTATGAATAACTGTGACTCACTGTAACAGATCTGGATACCCAACAATGACAGTTACTAGTAATTTATTTAATCTGATAGTATGAAGGTCAAATATTTCTGTAATATAAGAATACTAATGTGCACGTAACCTTGTTTTTCAGACAATAATAATAAATTCTCAGTTGGAATCGTAATGAATTAAACTTTTCACTAATTATAAATTTATTACTCTTCACTTTAATATCTCATTTATATTTAGCTATAAATTAATACATTGTTTTGGCTAAGTTAAAGAGAGGAAATTTAATTAGTGAAATTTATAAAATCTCTTGAAACTATCAAGTATATCCTATTGTAAATTTGTTTGTTACTGTTTTATTTTTATTTATCACATTAAAGATGTACAAGAACTTATTTGTGTATATCCAAATAACAAAAGTAAAGCCTTGTCATTATATATCGACTGAGATCTTTTGCCTCGCTTATATTCCAAAAAAATTCTTGAATTATTTATTAAGAAATTAGAATAAACACCTGAACTTTTCACAAGTCACAAAAAATTTACTTTATTAGAGTCGGAAACATAATAACTTCCATTTAAAACAACTTCTCAAGTATTTTTGGATTGATTAAGACCATTCTTCAAGGGACTATGTCAACAAACAGATTACTGAAACCTTTGAAGTTGCATTCTGAGAATCATTTGTATATTTTTTTTTGGTAATGTGTTCCTTAGCAAATGAAATTAATCAATATGAAAGTACTTGATACATTATGAATGAAAGTTATTATGTCTTTGATGCAAAAGTAAATATAAAGCAAATTTTTAAATGGATTTTCGAATATAAATATATACTAAAATGTACTGTACACGAAGAATTACACATATTGTATGATTCCATTGGAAGAACAAAGAAAACCTAATACTAGAATACACAAAGGAGTTCAAGTTTATTTAAAATTACATGTTTTTTTTGGGCCAAACCTTCAGATCTAGTGTTTAATTAAAAACAGAATACGTAAGAAGAAGCAAACTTAAAAATCTTTCTGATCTATTTTTAATTTCATACAATTTTATTTTCAATACGTATAGTGATTTAAGACGTAGACAAGCAATTTGAATCATCCTTTATATTAAATTACGTAATTAAAAATAAATAATGTATAGCAGGAGTTCTGAACAATTTCCATTCACATACCACCCGAGCCTTCTGTGTTTAGACTTGTAACACTGATTCTTTTTGAATATCCCTTTTGGAAGTTGTTGATATATAAAATAAATTTGATACAGTTCAATTAGTAGATAAAATATATAAAGTTATAAACAGTTATAAAGAAGTACATTCAAACTAATGATTGAAATAGATATACCGAAATCAGCGTGTTCTTCGACAATAGAATAATTCTTATTCCGATTTAAAAAAAAGTATTTTCATTTATGGTAAAGAGATGAATGAACACAGTGATGCGATCGAGTTATGAATGAATGCATGAGAGAACGTTTGAAAGTGCACACGACTGTAAAAAAAAAACGAGAAGTGTAAACTTAGCTTATACAGTGAATGATTCAGATGTGACTACTACTCATATCATATATAAATATCCAAAATAAGAACAGAAAAAAATAGAATATTAACTAATTGTAATTTAATTTTAAATCATAAAAACACTTAAATGCTTAAGTATTGATCATGTAAATGTCAAAACCATTTGAAATTCTACAATACTTGTAATTAAAATGGAAAATAAAGATGTTTTAACAGTATGAAAGCAAGTAAATCATTCAAATTAGACATCAAATTAGCATAAAATTCAACTGTTGAATAATGAATGAAAGAAACTTATATGATACTGTAAAAAATTTTTATATTAATTAGTTTTTTATAAGATGCTTGCTCAAGCAACTACTGTATACAACTTTATGAAGTAATTATATATATTAATAGTTACATAACTAACAAATTATAAATTGAAATACAGTATATATATATATATATATATTCTAAAGTCTACTTGCTTATCGACTTTTTTCTGATAAATAAAATATTAACATTTGACTTAATAATATTCGCGACATATTCGTAAATAAGTTATAGAAAATTCTATCAAGTCGAATGTGATNATATATACACAAAGCCATTTCTATACTGTTTCATAATATATACGATGCAAAAAATATTAATTGTGTTGTAATTAATATTTTGCATAATTTAAAAATAAAACACAGAAACTTTTATAACCAACTGACGCTAAAGTTAAAACAGAATAATTTAAAAATACAGTAAAACCTGTCCGAAACGAAACCTCGATAGAATAGAAACTTGCCAAACTAGAACAAAAATATTCGGTACTGTACATTTCCAGTTTACGCAGGTTTTACTGTATATTAAAGCAATAAAAATGATATTTCTGTTGCTTTATTTAACAAAATATATGATTGGTAACCAAACTGACCTTTCGTACATTTCCAGCACTACCAATTATATATTAGTTCCAGCTTTAAAGAAGAATTTTTACAAAATATATGTACATAAAAATCATTTTATCTAGAAAATAATTATAAATAACCATTTTTTTCCAATATTGCCCATAAATTCAATTTTATAAACGTATAAATTGACTGTCGAATAGCCAATAAAAGGTGTCGGCCTGCTACTCTGGAAACCTAGACTCGAGCCGGGATCGGTATTTCGACTTTTCATGGCTAGTTTGACCCAAATATGCCAGATCCCATTCCATATCACTTGGTCATTCTCATGTATTTGGCCAAATTGATAATGAGTACACAGAACAATTTTTTTCTTGTCTGTTATGTAAAAATAATCAGTTTTTTTAATGTTCACTGCAAGGATTTATAAGGATAAAGTGATTATAAATAACAAATAAATTGATCGTTAAACACTACATTTAACATTTTAATTTATTAACGAATCTTCATCTTCGGCATGTCGTAATCTGTATAATTCGAAATTATTTTCAATGCGTTAAATCAAAATATTTATAACTGGATACAGTTTTCTAACTGGAATTTTAAACAAACAACTGTACTATTGAAACTAATGTCTACAAATGCAACAAAATATCATTTTAAACAGTAAAAATTAATCTGTAAACATTAAAAAAACTCATATATTTATGTTTTTAAAATCATTTTTTAAATGTTTGTAAGAATAAAAATCTCGGCTCTTAAAAAAAAACTTCTAAATATAGATAAGAGCTTTAATCAGCAAGGATGATAATTTTTTTTATAAGAAAAATAACAGATACAGATATAGAATATCACATTTCAGGCATTTTAATCTTATAATTTATATAATATATTGCTCAATATTATCAAATTATAATTATAACTATTTATTTTTCTTAGTACAAACCTTATATACGAGTTTTCTATCCACTCACCCGCCGAAAAATATAGAGATATTTCTCGATCTCATCATGCGCAAGTCAGTTTTTTTTTTTTCCACGTAAATAAAAACAACTTTAACTATTCATGCTGACGAATAAATAAATTAATTTGTTTCTCGAGCAATGTTTTAATATTCGAATAATATTTTTATTAAGCTATTATAAATTATTAAAATATCATTATAATTACTATGCATTCACCAGTTTTAATAAAATAATTTTATTATAATTCCTCGTATGGATGACGAGATACATTCGTTAAAATGACAGTTGCAATCTTTAATATTATAAACATCTGTTAGTCATTTGGAAGAATTAAAATTCTTGTTAATTCTATTTCTTTTTTCCCTTCAAAGTATCGTAATAAATATAACAACATAGAAGAAAAATAGGTTTTTTTTAAATCAAAAGAACTGAATTTTCACTCATAAGATATTATAATTAATAATTTAAAAACTAAATTTCCTGAATTTAAATTAAAAAACAATAACGGAATTAAAATTTTATTAAATTTAGCATTAATTTACAGTAGACCCCCCATAACACCGTAGATAATTCCGTGTTATATGAATTCCATGTTGTACGAGTTACTTATATTTTACAAATACGTGTGCTGGGGTGTGAACGGCTCATGCATTTGTAAAATCTAAGTGACTCGTACAACATGGAATTCATATAATACGGAATTATCTACAGTGTTATGTGGGGGTCTACTGTATGTTCTATGATTAGGCTTTTTTGGAGTTTAGTTGCCAAAACTGACGAGATGAACAGATTATTTGTTAACACTTGCACACAAAATTATAAACATTCAAACCTTGAATCCAGTAACAAATCAGGATTAAACGTTTGGAAATCCGAGATTCCATTTGCAAATGTTTAACCCGAAGCTGGTCTTAGAAGTAGACCGAAAGCCTTTGTTACTGAATTTAGGACAGGAATGGGGAACCTATGGCACACTTGCCCAAATGGACATGTTGGGAGACATCATCTGGCACATAACGTATCGTACAATTTTGGTTTATCATCCGATCATCCTTTCTCTTAATTGGTCTCTTTAATTTTACTCTAATTAAAGCATATTCATTTCGTTTATTTAAATATTGTTATTGAAAGTCTAAAATTTCGACGCACAAACATTTTTAAAAATAAGTATGCTTACCATATGGCACACGGACTCGAAAGAGGTTTGCTATCCCTGTACTAGGATAATTCAAGGTTTGAGTGTACTGGTTTGGTAGAAAACCAAACTCTTTTACACTTGCACGTACCAATAAAGTATATTTTTAGGTTTTACTGTGTTCTAAAGTTAACATTTAATTTTAAATTTACATTCTATAACTGAGAATGATTGTACCATGACCAAAAATATTACCGAGCAAAGAATAAATCCCAGTTTATTGAACTAGGAAGTTTGGTCTCTTAAACTATGACAGTGCCAAGTTTCACACATTTGTTTGACAAGTATTTAAAGTCAAAATATAGAAATTCAAAGACATTAAAGTATATAAATATATGTCAAAATGTTTTGAAAAATTTTATTTATTAAGTATTTACTGTATCAAAGTCCCTTTTAAATAAATAATTTAAAGTGAAAAGATATTTGTATATTTTTTTAAATTAAAATAAACATTGTTAGACAAAGCTAAAATGCATTTAACATGTTTATTTAATTAATATTATTGAAGAGGTTACTTTGTTTCAGAGATACAAAAATATAATTTTATATTTTTAGCTTGTTTCTTTCAATTTGTTGAAATTCATTTTGTAAGAAACTTATTAAGATTAATTTTAGAAGCTTTTTAATATCAAAAATAATAAGAGGTTACTTCAGAAACTTCTAAAATAAATATCTAATCTCTCTTACATTATTTTATTTGTATAAAATTATAATATTTTAAACAGAAATTTACCGTAAATTCTTTAATTAGCAAGTCATTTATAGAATAAATCCTTGAAGTAACAGTAGCATTTCGAAAAGCATTCAATATCTTTCGAGCCAATCTGTTCCAAAATTAGCAACAGACGGTACACCGAACAGCGAAATATTCGAATAACTTAAATTATTATATCGCCACAATCTCAGACATTAATTTTATATAAGAAAAACAATTTATCATTACAATAAGCAGCTAATCAACGCACGATGATAAAATTTTCGATATCTGCATTACAGAATCAAAGATGCGACCTGTGCCGATTACAAAGACGGGATCTCATCCCTCTCTAAAAGCATACAAATGTATGAATAAAATCAATCAAAACAGATAAATTATTTGTGAAATTTTTTACATAATACGGAGTGAATTTTGAGCATCCGTGCCAAGTAGTCTCACCCGTCAACCCTTCTATCTGAGCTCTCTAATGCACATCAATAGGGTTCATCGATACACAGTCGGGATGTAGATATAAACAATACATAATATTCTAGATTTGGAAAAAAAATGTTCTTTAAAGCTGCATATTCTTAAACACTAAAACCGACACACAGTAGGCATGTAAATATCATACAAAATATTGTAGATTTGGAAAAAAATGTTCTTTAAAGCCCCATATTCTGAAACACTACAACCGACTCACAGTAGGCATGTAAATATCATAAACAATATTGTAGATTTGGAAAAAAATGTTCTTTAAAGCCGCATATTCTGAAACACTACAACCGACACACAGTAGGCATGTAAATATCAAACAATACACATGAAAAAATGTTTTTTAAGGCCCCATAAACTCTTAAAACACTACAATTTTGTCTTAGTTATTTAAAGTGTTAACCATGTCAATAAACTTTGTAATCAAGAAATCCATGTGAAGATATCCATATTTAATCCATATCAAAAAAAAAAAAAAAAAAAAAAAAAAAAAAAAAAAGGAAACTTTATCAGCTATTCTTAATCAAAGCAGCTGATATTTTCCAATCACAAAGACATTTCTGATTTAATTAAACAAAAAAAAGACATCAGTCTATATGCTAAATAACACTTCTATAATTCTTGAAAAACTTATTTTTCTATACAGTGACGTCACGTGACGTGTAAAAAGAAGGCAAACAAACAAAAACTTCTCACGACTTATAGAAAAAGTACTTTTAAAAAATCAGTTACACTTACTTTATATTTCGATTTAATCTTTTATCCAAATGGGAATGTTTCATGCATGAGTTAAAATATGGGACTTTTCTTTATTGTAACTGTCACATTGGAGGTTACAACGTCGCCTTTGTGACTTAAGAAAGTCACACGGGTACACACTAGACAACACACACAATCATCATCTGCCTCTTCTGCCGTCACACATAACCGGAAGTTACGTCTACTCCGAACAAGTTTACGCATTTTAAAAAAAACACAGCATATACACGGTACGGGAAAACACAAGGAAAAAAATCATTTAAAAACAATAATTTTTCGTAATTTAAGTGAAATAATAATACTAAATGTTTCTCCTTAAAGAAATTAATTAAATTGTTTTAATGTGTTTGCTATTTTAAAAAAAATATAGGAATTTTTTTTAGTTTTTCGTTCCGTTTTGTTATTAATTTTATATTATATTTTACGTAATTAATAAGTATTAATTGTTTATTATGTTTTTATAATCGTAATTTTGATATTTTGTGGTATATTTTTTTATAACAGATGGCGCCACGTTTGAATGTTAGGTTGCCACGTGTTAGTTTTGTGAAGTTTCGTTTGAGGGCAATATATTATTGCAGACAGGAAACATATAAAACGAGTAAAAATACAAAATTTTTTTTATTCATCAAACACAGGTTCTTTAAAATGATTCCAACTTACAGACTATTGGGTTCGTATACATACAATAATCGTCTACACAAACAAGCCTCTATTGTGGCAACCGACACACGACTTATAGCTAAACTTAACCTACTTACAAACTAAGGAAGGAGAAATAAAATATAGATAGGGATAGTAGTAGAATAAAGGAGAAAATACCCGGGAGTTTTCTGCCACGTGGTCTCGGATGATTCACCGTCTTGAAATTCTTAATGACTGCAGACCTTATTTTCTTTCCTCTTATGAACGTCTACGTTTTCTGAAGTTGTCTTGTGGTCTTCCCGCTTGCCGTTACTTGAACATGGGGGAACTCGATTTCTTTAGCAATTGCCCTACGTTCCTCTATAATTCAGCCGTCTTACAAGGTTCCGATACCTCTGATCTCTCACTATGCGATCAGGGTATGATCCTCCTTCGGTTTTCTATCGCAAGGTTTCTTACTTCTTGCTCGACCCCTCGGTCAGGACCACACTCGTTTTCGTCCTCTCTCGACGAAATCGCAGCCACTTCTCCTTTCTTTCACCTCGCCTCCTCTCCAGGGGGTTATTGCTCCTTTTGTCTTCTTGACATTGTTTCACAGAATCGGTGATGTCACCCGAGGGAATAGGGATTAAGGGAGAAAGTTCTAGAACAGTTAAGACAAAAGAACAGAGGAAATAGTAAGCCTAACTAAAATTAACAAAATATATATAAAACTATGGCCGACGGCCACAGTAGCAGTCTACCGCTCTAGGGGACCAGATCGATCTGGACGGGTCGAAAAAAATCTCCAGGAATTTTTCAGGGATGGTCTGTCCTGTTATATCGGAATACGTCCCTCACTACTTGGCCACCCATTGTGAGCCAGGCTGAACCCATAACGGACTTACTTTTTAAAAACACTTTCCGCCCCGTGGACACTAACGAGCCTTTTTAGCAAGCCTACTATGGGGCAGCCGGGTGGTGAGGGTCGAGATTCGGAAATTTTTCGACCAGTCCGGATTCTATTCCGGGTTCCCCACAGCGGTAGGATGCAATCTTGACCGCTCGGCCATCGGCCACTAAAAAGAAGCACCTTAGTGACCATACGGCCGAAATAAAAAAAAATTATCAAAACTTATTTTTACGTATAACGGAATTAATAAAAATAGTAATAATTTTATTCATGTTATAATTATATAAGAAACATTAATACATTAACAATTATGAAATTAACACACGATATCCAAACCGGAAGTATTTATTTTTTTCCACTCGACAGAAATATCCCCGCCGCCGCCGCCAGGAGTCGCTAGATGCCTATCAAAAATGGCGCTCAGCACGAATGGAAAGATAAGTCTATATTGCTTCTGTTTGACGTTGACAGTTGTGATTTTGCCAATATTTACGTTGGTAAACAGAACTATAGCATTAGTAATAACAGACTATTGGTTGACAATAAGTATTATTTATTCGGGACTGTTGCACGGATTACTTTTCTACATTTACAAACCGAGAGGATACGCGTATAAGGTGAGGCGTGGTTTTTTAAATTCGATCAAAATTAAATTACCGCGCGGTTTAAATTTTTAATTATAATATTCAACCGCGAAATTGGGCCTTGTGGCTTGTCACGAGGAGTCTCCCGCCATCTTTGATGTTTCGTTTTATATTCACCAATTGAATTGATTTTTTAAAATAAATTATACTTTCTGCTTTGGTTAATTAATTGTAAAGTTTAAAGGTATTTAAGCTAAGAAATTGAAATGCAACCGTTTTATTAATTAATGGAGAATATTTCCAGATGTATGAGTAATATTCTTTGTTAAGGTGTGTAAGAATGGTCACAAATTTGTGTTTTAATTAGAAGTCCACGTGCTTTCCTTCATCATCATCTGGCATTCCTGATATTTTAAGATTTTTGAATAAAATTACAGCTTTGAGTGAGGCAATTGGGACCTTTTCATAGACTGTGACTGTAGGAGTGAAAACAATCAAAGCAACTCTCCCTCAAAGTGTGACTCTATGTGAGATACATCTTGAAATTGTTGCATTGTGTCGCACGCTCCTCTAAGGGTGCGTTTACTTTTAGCTCCGATCTCACCCCTAGCGCGCTTGATCTGTATACTTTTTGTTAACTACCAATGAGCACGGTGTTTGCTTTTTGCACCCGTGATGTCATTGCAAGCATTCCTAGCGTGCTTGGAGAATTTACAATGAGCTTGGAGTTTGTTCAAAGATGGCAGCGTCCATTACTGTGTATACTTTTACGAGCATGCTAGTGTGATATCGGGCTGCGCTAGGTGGTTGGCAAGCTTGGATGCTAGCAAAAAGTAAACGCACCCTAAGAGTTGTGTTTAACTATTCAGCCAATGTGACTGACGGGCTTGAGTAGGCCACTTGATTGTTTGTGGAGTGTTCGGTTACATACTTGTAGTTTTAGGGGCTGTGAGGGACGTCCCCGTGCGGGAGCCGAGATGCAAGGGATAACAAGCACCGAAGCACGTGACTGCGTGTTGGTTGTGATGAGCAATAATGAGTCTTGACTGACACGAAGCACGGAGAATGGGGTATGTGGTAAAAATTGACCTTTGAAGATGAACGTCTTGTGAAGTGTTGCACATACAGATACGGTTCCTTTGACTACTCTTCACAAGGTAAAATTTAAAAGTGAAAAAAAATTCAGAACTATTTCTCAAAACAATGCTTAAAATCAACTGTTTTCCACTTTACTAGAGACAGCTGAAAGCTCGTAAACATGAGAAATACCATTTTTGGGGTGCTGTCAGAGTTGCTTTATAGGGGTGTGATAGCTGATAGGGTTGCTTTATAGCTGATTTCAGGAGGCCTACATATTTCAAAGGATCACATTTAGACTATCAGTTCCTTTGACTTTTTAATCTTATGGGCACAGTTTATGGCTTTGAAAAGCTTCCAACTGCCTCACTTGGAGCTCAATTTTATTGAATTTTGGCTATAGTTATAGTCCTAAAATGCTGGATAAGGGTCCACAAATGTTTTCCTTTTACTTAATCTGTTAGTTTTCTTAAAGTAGCTTATTTGTACTTTCTTCTTTAAAGTTAATTTAAGTACATAACTTCAATTGTAGATATTTCTTATTGAAGTTGTTTAGATCAGGGTTGTGTAACCTTTTGGCTTCTTTTAGCCACATTTGAAGAAAAAAATTGTCTTGGCCACATATAAACTATAAAACTACATTTAAAGGTGACACAAGTAGATTTGCCATTCTAGGCCAAAACAAAATGATTAAATAATTTTGTAGTCTAAAAAGTAGCCATTTTGCCAAATGATTTTTTGTGCACAAAACTACTAAAAAGAGAGTAGCCTATTTTGGCACAAATTAGCTGAATCTTTTCATTGGATGTACTGTACATAATATGCATATAATTTCTGTTGTCACCGCTTGTGAACCTTGCTGCACTAATTCTACGGCAGCTAACTTAAAGCTGAAATGGTGTAACTGTCTTTTAACAAAGTGGCTTTACTAGGAAAGGCACCCAATGTATATTTTTAGACTTGTTATAAGTGTATACTAATGGCATTTTGTGACGATTTTTAAAAAATTCAAAAAGTAAGTACATAAAGATCTCAATGTTTTAATTTTGCTTTTGCCCCAACGAAGAAAAGCATCACGAATGATCATTGGGAAATAAATAAGAGAAAATACAATATCATTCCCTCTATACAGGAGGAAGAATCCTCTGAGGTAAAGAAACCGACTCCTTTCAACCAAAAAAACGCTTCAGAGTTTAAAGGACATTTTCTACGATGCCAGCAGAAACATATGAAATGATATTCTATGCAAATTTAGAGGAAGCAGGAGAATATGAAAACAGAACATCTAGGAAGAAATCTAAAGCAGTGCTGTCCAACCTGCGGCCCAACATAAAATCATAAACTTCTTTAAAGGCAAGGAAGATCGGGATATGACAATCAAGATAGTAATGGTTAGGAAGGAGTAAAAATAGAGGAGGACCTAAGAGAAGAGATTTGAGTTTTGAAAACAATTGATAATAGCTATAAATTTTTATTATTTGATAAAATATTCATAGTAATCTGCTTAATAATTTTGTTATCTGTGTAAATATTTTATTTTTGATTAAAATGTTTGTTTTTCTTTCCTTTAAAATTGCTTTGATTTCATTTCTTTACAAAAATTTTCAGTCAATTAATGAAACGTAAGCTGCAAAATGATTTTTATATATTTTTTTTGTTTCAAATATAAAACAGTAATATCAACATGTATGGGCTTTTTGAATTTTGATTGATTTATTTTCAATCAAAAATATAATAATTTTATAAGCTAATCATACGAGGCAATTGGGACCTTTTCATAGACTGTGACTGTAGGAGTGAAAACAATCAAAGCAACTCTCCCTCAAAGTGTGACTCTACGTGAGATACATCTTGAAATTGTTGCATTGTGTCGCACGCTCCTCTAAGGGTGCGTTTACTTTTAGCTCCGATCTCACCCCTAGCGCGCTTGATCTCCAGTTCCCTGTAAAAAGTCTTCCTGGGAGGTATTCCTCCTCTGGCGCGTTGTGTTGCTGTATACAAATAAAAACCAATTAACAGTTAATTTAAATCTATGTTAAAGTTGCAATTTTTAACTAACTTTTAGCAAATAATATTCATATCTTATATTAATTTTTAATGAATTTTCTGTTAATTTACATATATTCAAATTTAAATAGTCTTAATTAAATTGTTATTAACCACCAGCTCGGTATTTAGAGAAATTTCTCGGTCTTGCTGTTTTAAATAATAAAATCGTCAAAATTACGCATCAATAGTTAATGTTTATGATGCTTCTTCACACTAATCTTATCCATTATTTTCTGGTTAGAATGGGTTGACAGCTGGCTGGGGCAAGTTAAGATAGTGGCCTGCCACTCTGGGAAACCCGGTTCAAATCTGGCCAGTCGAAAAACCCAGAAATTTTACAGGGATGATCCGTTATCACACCACACACCATTGTGAACCTTACCAAACTCATGATGGTTATGATTAGAAGGCCGATAGAACATAGAAGTGCCAAACTCTTAGTGTCCATATAGCTGGAAGAGTAGAAAGAAATGTGTTGCATTGTAAACTGCTATATGGAATCTTCTAAAATTTAGATATTATAATATTAAATATAAATTTTGACACCTATGTTTAGAACAAAAAAATATATCAGGTTAAATTTTGTGTGCGTGATGTGTACCTACCTTTTGTGTGTACATGTTTACGAGATATTAAAATCTTGAATTAATAAACAGGAGAGTTTATTAATTTAAAATTACATAAATTAATAATGAGTACGGAGAATTTGTTTTGATTAGTGCGACTCGTTTACTCGTTAGATGTAATGTTTGCTTTATATGGTATTTGCAAAACAGGAACGAATGAATCAAAGTAGAACACGAGTCTTTGTTATAAAATTATTAATTATTATTATTTTATTTATTTATAATTAATCAATTATTTAATTTCTAACTTGAGTTTACACCATTTTTATTTATTCATTTTCTAGTTTCGCATTTTATTTTTAAAGAATTCCAGTTTATTATATGTAATATACTTTCTCACTACATTCTAAATCTAGTTTAAGTATGAACCAGTAAACCAGTTTGTAGTGGACCGTACCAGTTTGACAGGGGCCATGTGTGTGTGTGTTATTTATTCCGTGCGACATAGTTTCATTGAAATTCTCTAGTTTATATTACTAAAACGTTTTTTGTTACAAAATAAAAATAAATTTTACAGACTAAAATATTATTCTCATTACGGTTAACTCTGATATTATTTATTTATATATTTTTAACAGTTTACTTTCCCCGAAGGGAGTGACGTCTCTAGCTGCGTACCAAAAAATTATGCCCAATATCATGAAAATAATTATTGTACTGATAAAAAAATAAATTAATATACCGAATAAATAATATAAAAATAACAGATTAAATATATTTTTAAAAGTGTACAATAAACAGTTTAAAAAAAAAACTTCTGTTTTAAAGACAAATAAGGTGCATTCTTGCTTATCAGCTTCTTAATATTACTCTAACATATTTAGTAATTTTTAGAATATCTGCTGAAATTATGAAGATTGTCGCACGGAAATTTTCATTTAAATAATAACGAATATCAAATTCTCGCGTATTATTAGAGAGGTTGAGGCAGACGTTTTAAACGTGTAGGTCGGATGTTCGGCGCCGCTTTCCCGTAAGCCTAAAAGTTTGACAATGGTGTTTGGATAGTCGGTGGAATCATGCTCGACATTCCAAACACCATCGCCAAACTTCTAGGCTTACGGGAAAGTGGCACCGAACGTCCGTCCTACACGTTTACACATTTAAAATGTCTGCCTCAACCTCTCTATTGTGTAACACGTAATTTTTGAACGATTAAAAAGCTTTTCCATTGTTTAAGTTTTTAATAATGGTTAAAACAATGCTGGAAACAAATTAAGCACACGACTTGTGTTTGTGTTTGATACCATTGATACACGTGCATTTTAGAAGCATGTAAAATGACCTAAAGATCTCATAGAATTTCCAAAAACGATAGATTATCTCAGATAATCTTGAAACACTTGCTTCACTTGATTCTATCTGTGGCCGTTCAGTGAAGTTATGAGAATTTTAAGTGCGATCTTGTAATTCTGTTTGGATTAGAGAGCTGCTGGACCATCAAGTATTGAAAAGTCTATGGTAAACCTGTATTTAATAACTATACATATAGTATTATTAATATACAGTGAAACCTGCTAATGTGACCACCTGTGTAAGATGACCACTTTGAGCTTGTTAGCACATTAGCAGGTTTTATGTAATTTAATACTATTCATAATATTATGCCATAATATAAATAATAATAATCCAAAATCATTCAGATCATTACAGATATGATTACTTTTCAATATTTTCTTTAAATTATATTTAATAATGTTTGTATCTAATCATATATTATTATTAATTTTATTTTTTTTCATTACAGGTTGCTTGGAGAGCCGGTCTCTTAGGGTCTGGTTTTGGTATTAGTTTCCTCATTAGCATCCTTGCGAGTTCTTCGTGGAATGTATTCGGTTGGTATTTAATATTGTTAACCTTCTTCCATTACTCGGAATATCTAACGACCGCAATGACAAACCCGAAGTTCCTCAGTTTGGATTCATTTTTGCTAAATCATAGCAAAGAATATGGCATAGCTGCATTCGGAAGTGTAGTTGAATTTATGATTGAAAGATTTTTGTATCCAGGTAATTAATTGTAACTGAAAATCAATTTAGTATAGAATTTATTCTTATATTCAAATACATTCAAATATTTTTTTAACCTGATATATAGAGTGCTTAGTAAAATCCTTATACACCTGTATAACTGATGAAAGTAGATAGCTAGTTATGAATGTGGTGTATAATTATAGTAAAATGACTGTCTTGCAAAATGAATTGTTTGCAGGGCTCCTGTCTTGATGCATTATATGAGAAAAAAAAGTCAATTACAAAATTAGAAACTTGTAAAGCATGATCGATTTAGTACAGAAGGACATGCAAATACAAAAACATACATGAGTAAGCATGAATAGAAAGTGCGAAATACTAATATGTCAATATTTGATTTTCCTCAATGCTACATCACTAATTGTGTCACAAAGCTGCAAATCGTGAAGTAGGAAACAGGGCATATTGTTGCGCAGCTTTTCTTGCTTGATGGTCATAGTCACCATATAATAGCACCATCTTGCAATACTTATTGAAATAATTTGCCATGTTTATGGCTAACAAACAGTTTCACTTCTCATGATTAGTGATATAGCATTGACAGGAATCAAATACTGACAAATTAACATTTTATGACAAATTATAACTATAATTATATGACTATAGCTATCTTTGTTCATGTCCTTACACACCTATGTAACTCATCGGTATGTAAGGACTTTAATATGCACTCTCTATAAACCTGTCTTCATAGATGACTATCATTGTACATTGGTTCATGCAAATCAAATAGAATATTATTAATTTATAAGCTAAATTTTTAATTTCACGAGATTCTTCGTAATCAAACAAGCAACAAACTCTCACAGGATCCTTCTTAAATTTTATATGAAATAAAAATTTTGAATTTAAGAAGCATCCTGTGAAAGTTTGTTGTTTGCTTGTTGTTTGATTACGAAGTATCCCGTGAAATCAAAAATGTTTTCACCAAGAATAAAACATGACAGGATCATTAATAATAAATCAACGTATGAATTACCTGAGATAGGTTTTGCATTAGCTAGAAAGTTAGAAGCAAATGGTTATAGCAAGGTGAATTGGCATTTTAGACTTGAATATTTCAGAATTTTGCCCGAATGTAGACCAATGTAGACGAATGCTAGTTTGATCCTCCTGTTGATTTCTGGAAGTAGTGAGCCGGATTTGGGTATTACTTGTCCCAGATTTGAAAGTAGGGAATGCATTTATGAAATTAAATTTTATATATTAAAATCTTTGAATTTAAGAAGAATCCTGTGAAAGTTTATAAGATAAATTGTTAATGTATATTGTTAAATATTTAACATGATTATCAAATGAAAATGGGATGTGCAAAAAACTTGCTGTGTCATGAGATGCACTTAGATTAGAAAAATTTATTTACTGAAGGTTACAGAATGATGTATGAAATTTTAAATTGAATAAGAAAATAAATTAATCTAAAAAAGTAACAGACAACACTTACTAATAAGGACAAAATTTGATTATTTTCAGAACTATGCAAATAAAACGAGCAATTATTTATTTTGACTTTGTAACAATGCCAGGCTGCAATTTTTGAGGCGTGTTCGCTGCCTCAAATTAATAGTGACTTGTCCCTGTACAGTACATCATACTTTTCCTTTAACAACAGTTATGCCAGTTATTTCTCTAACACCTTTCAGGGGAAAATGTTTGAATTGAAATAATGTGACTTCCAGTTTTCATAGGAAGTTTGTATATAGGTACTTGGGAACTAAATCATGTTTGAAAAATTAATACTTTTACATAGTATTTGAAAAATTATTGTGTGATAAAGAATTTAAGTAGAGTCTTAATAAAAGTGAATTTGCATACAATATTGCAGTTTCTCCAACAGCAAATGCTAGAAATGCTCCTCAGAAGTCCTGAAATCCAATGGAATGAGGTCTGCAGTCCTAGAGGGCCAGATTCCACAGGAGATTATGCAATAGGTGAAGAAATCTTCCAGAAACTATAATAATCTGCGCAAATTCAGTAACGGAGATAGGTGCAGGAGAAGAATACTACTGAATTTGAACAGACTCATCCACAACAATCGGGACAAATTTTCCATTTTTGAGAAATTGGGGGTCTATATGGTACTGTTGGAGAATCCTGTAATGGGGATGAATACGAGGTACATTGGGGCCACAACAAAAATGCTCACTAGCTGCCTAGCTAAACACCAGGAGGATGTGGTGAAAGGAAAGTGCACCACAAAGCTGGTGAAAAAGGTGCTCAAACAGAACTACAACTTGTTATGGGTCCAAACAACAATTCTCAGATGCTGTAGCGACTGGAAGCTTGTCTTTATATGCGAGTCTCTCCTCACAACAACCCCAGAACCACGCAATACTCCCACTCTTGATTTGTGCAACATGTGGGTTGCCCTACACAAACGGTTAAACATCGGCTGTCACACTGTTAATGTGGACCTGCATCCACGCATGCACCACATCACATCGTATGTATAACATTGTATGCATAACATCGAATGTATTCAAAATTTGTAGCTGGCTTTAATTTAAATACAAAAATTTTTGTTTAAATAATATGCATTCGATTCTCATTAGAACATTTGTGTTCGATTTTAAAAGGTTTTTATTCACCTGACGACGACAAAAATAGATTTGTTGAAAGCACTAGCAATAAAAAACTATAAATAATGAATTTTCCTTCTTGCTAAATTTATTTAATATTTGGTGTGAGGATCCATCCAGCTGTATTGTAATTTTTTTATATCTTTTAGAAATGAAACAGATTTTATGGCTGAGTATACCTGGACTATTACTTTGCATCGGAGGAGAAATTATTCGTAAGGTTGCCATGTTTACAGCGGGGACCAATTTCAACCATATCATACAGAGTCACCGAGAAGAAGGACACGTTCTGGTAGTTCATGGCATTTATTCCTTGTTTAGGCATCCGTCGTATGTCGGGTGGTTTTGGTGGTCGATTGGAACTCAGGTTTGTATATTTCTTATACTATAAACATTAATAAATATTATTATTCTAATGAAGAAACATTAAAACTATATATTACTTGATAAACCTTGCAAATTATCATGTTTTATGTTAATTTTTTCTGTGAGCTAGTGTGTTTCTACACTGTTGATGAGATTTGCTGTTGTTGACATTAGTACATTCACTTTAAACAGGGCAGCTATAATTAAACTTTCCCTCTTCAGAGCACTCTAGCTGCAACCAATAAGTGAACTGACATCAAAATGTGAATGATGCTAGGGAGCTACAGTAAATTACATGAAACAAAACAATGAAAATGCATTTATTCATCAATTAAATTAATTATTAAAATAATTTAATTCGTTATTAATTCACTGTTTGATTCTGATATAATTTAGCAATTGTTTGGTTTTAGAAGTTAAAATATTAAAACATTAACATTATATTGTCATTTAGTCTGACCATACTGGAGATATACATGTAACTCCCCATCCCCTGGACCTTTAACCACCAAAATTTAATAGCATCAATGCCCTTCATATACAAGCCACCAAGCCAAATTTTGTTACTTAATCTTTACCCCACCCTGAGATATTAAGCAAAATAAATGCTAACGTGTGTGTGCACACAAACACACATCCATGGAATTTTTTCTTTTTCTTTTTTTTTTTTTTTTTTTTTTTTTACTTGGATTGAGGAGGTGTTAGCACTCTAATGGTAGGACATACGAAAACACATACCTAATCACCTTTAAAGTAGGATCCTTCAGTACACAAACACTTTCCTCATTGATTCTGCCATTGTTGGAAGCACTGTTGGAAGACTTCTTTTGGAATATTCAGGAGTTTGGCCATCAAATTTGATTTGATATTCTCCACGGTTGTGAAATGCATTTTTTTGAGATCCATATTTATCTTAGGGAACAGCTGAAGTTCACTTAATTTTCAGAGTCTCGTTTTTCAGAAACACCTGAGAATTAGGTACTATTATTTGGACAAGGAGCTGTTTGTGTTTAAGGCTATGTGCTCACCAAGTTTTGTTCGAATCAGAGACATGAACGCCTGACTCTCTTGTTAGTAGTGTCTTAACTAGCTTTTGTTATTTTATTTTACTTCATTTCATTTAAAATTATCGAGTAATTGATAAATTTCTGCTATGTTATATTAGCGTGTTTGTTGAATAACATTACAGAGACCGAGTTATCCTGGAATGAGCCACAAATTTTGACTAAGAAATAGGGGATAATCTCGACATCCCAATTTATGAGAGATTTTTGAGTACAAGATATGCTCGTAAATCAGGTTGCACTGTGGTAACAAGCCAATGAAACTTGTAGCTCATTCTTTAGAGTTGAATTTAATGATGATTGGAAGCAGTTTTACATTGTTTTAAGATTAGTTTCTCACAAAACAAAATTGCAGTTGGCAAAAACTGATAGTTTGGCATTTACTTAAATTAATGGCAGAACAATAATTGTGAAAAATTGTGCCATAAAAGTATTTTTATTTTACATTTCTAGATGATTCTTTGTAATCCAGTATGCTTTATTGGATACGTTGTTGTTTCCTGGAGGTTTTTCAACAGAAGAATACTGGAGGAAGAAATAACTCTCTTGAATTTTTTCGGAGAAGACTATGTCAAATACCAGAAGAGGGTACCCACCGGTCTTCCATTTATCAGAGGGTACAGGTTGGAACTTTGAATATGTCGGCTATTAAAATGCATATTTTTTTTTGAAACGCTTTTGAAAAATTGGCTCAATTTTTCAGATACTCATGTTTCGTAAAGAATCTTGTATTGATTTGTGATGAATTAAGTAGTGCCTTTATAATGTTTAGAAGTTTTGCAAAATCATTGTTGCATTATTTAAGTGTCAAAACTAACATTTCGTGTTGTGATTCTCGGTAAGTCACAAGTAAAAATTTCGAAACGAATGTTTTTCATTACATTCAAAGAGCGTATAGTCAAAAATCAAAAACGTTTTTGGATCATGAGAAATTTTTCTATGGACTAACGGAGATTCTATGTGACTGTCAAATTATTTTAGAACGTACCGGCCTAGTCCGAAGGACCGAACGTTCGGTGCAACTAGATATTTCTGCGACAGGCTGCACGACTATTTACAATATCAATTGAAGAAGAGGAAAACATTGTAATAAAAACATTTTGTCCTAATTTTGCTTAGAAATGGCAAATGTAATTTTAAAGTGATGCAAATTTTAAAAGATAAAATGCTGTAAATAAAGCATAAAATTTGAGAATTATAAATTTTGTCTGAGAAGTTATGACATAAAATAAGTATGGAATGCATGTAGATACTTAGTTGGAGTGTATGCAACTATGGAGAACTCACAATTTTCAGAATTTCAAACTATACATTCAAATTGTAACATTGATCATGTTTTTGATGTGTTTTTCTATGATAAATGAATTATTGCTGATAGAATTTTGGATCCATTTGAAAGCGCAGTACATAAACTGTTTAGGTTATACACTACATTAGTGATGAGCAGCCATTTATTCTATACAATGAAAAATAAAATGTTTGCAGGTTACACATTGAATGATAATTTGTTATTTTTCAAATAAAATAAAAAATTTGGCTCATTCAGACTGGCGCGCCAGTGTGCCCTGCACTCAATTGTTGTTGTTGGTGACTAAATTTGGTGCGCGTTAGGTTTTTGCCTTCACGAGCACAAACTTTCAGTACAGTTTAGGGTGCACTAATGCTCCATCCTAAATGAGACATTAATGCTGTGGTTCTCAACCTTTTTGAAGCCTTGGAACACCATTCAGCAGAGTATTAGCATCAATATATTCAAAATTAGATAAACAATTCCATGTTTACCATTTTCTCAAAACAGTGAAGTGATAAATTAATAAAATAAATTTGCAAAAAACACTTTGAAATTTTTTTTGTGGAACCCGAGTTTAACGGAACTTGGGTCGAGAACCGCTGCTTTAATGAAACGATTATAATAGAGAAACAGCAGTGCCAGAATTAATAGCATGATTTATGTGAAAGATAACAATACAAGCCATTTTCTAATCTCGCATTATTGAGGAGAATTGTTTACGAATGTGCTGAGAACTGAAACTTGTCACTAGATAAACCGAGAAGCTTGCCGCTTTAAATTTTGCTGTAATTCTTCAAGTTTTAAATTGTAAATCGATAATCACAAGGACTACATGAAAAGCTTGAAAAAATGCTATGCATTCAGCAGGCTGTGGGTTGCCCATCCCTATGATATATGCTATATATATGTTTATTAGTCTTTAAAATATTTAAACAAACAGTATTCTAACAAAAGTTATGTAATTTTCACTAAAAAAAAGCTGGCATGGGTTCGAGTCCCGTTCCGAACGTATTTCTTCTAGAATAACCTAAAATTATAATTATTATATTTAACAAGAGATGGCGGACTGCTTCCTGCCATATTGCTTATTTATTATCCTTAATAGCCCAATAAAGGAATCTGCAGTTCATTTGATATTTTTCTCGTGAGAAGTTTGCACTCAATTATAAACTGAATTATTTTCATCTATGGCAATAATTATACCCATCATGGGGTCGTCAGAATAATGAGGAACGGACCTAATATTTCCGGAACAGATTGCCCATCAGAAGTTCCTGGGTTCTCTCACCCGAGGTTCACCAGTTCATCAGAATGGTAAGTTTGCAATTGTAGGGAAATTTGGGAATGAAACCGGGTGAGTTGGAAAATCCCAGCAGTTTTCTGGTCGGTGGTCTGTACCAAGAATTTTTTGGAGGGTGTTCCATCCTGGATTGGTTGTTGGGTCCTGATCCTCACAACCCAGCCATCACATTGAGAGTCTGATTATTGAACACTGGTTATGGATTTACGCCTCATCAATGGCTGGCCGTGTGGAATTTCAGGTTTTCTTCACATGTCTGATCTCAAAGCAGGTCGCCCACGTATTACGTTGCCTTATCCCACCAAACCAACCACGAGTAAATATTTCGTTTAATCCTCATAGTGAATATTTAATTTCTCTCAACCAGGCCTCTGCAGAATTTTTTTGAAGGGACCTCTTGCTTGTATATCCGGGAGCAAATCTCAATATATACCACTTAGCAACGTAAACATGGGGAAAAATCGTCCAGTCCCGATGCCAATATTCAACTTCCTGCTACCGGGGCCATAAATTTAGGCCTTCTACAATACAATACAAAAAATTCTGCAGAGGTGAAATTTAGACATTTCGATTTTTTTTTAGTAGAAAAGACTGGGAAAAATGTTACACTATTGACGACAACATTCTTCTGCAACTGATAGGCAATAATCCACGTTTGAACACCAGAGAATTCTCACCGTAACTCGAGTGCTCCCGTACATTCCAAAAGTTGACAAAAAGTCCAATACCATCATAACAATACGCCAACACACAGTTCAAATATAACCTTAGACAAGCTGGTCTGGGAGGTTTATCCACCTTAAAGCCCAGATTTAATGAGAAATAACTAGCTACCATGTATTTCGCGCCCCGCAGAACCATATTGCCAATATACAATTCAATAACAATAACCTATGCTGGAGACTTTCTTCAAGGACATTCTTTGCTGGATTGAAAGTTTGCAGCAAAGGTGGCGAGATTGATCTTGATAAAGATCACGGTTCAACCTTGTAATACCATTTCGTTTGAAAAAGGGCGAGTTTATAAACGTGACAGTCAATTTATAAATTTTCAAAAAAATTTTTTTTATTTGTCAGGTAAAAAATACAATAAAAAAAAAGGGAATTTAAAAAAAACCTTTGAAACCAATTTTTTTAATACACGAAAGTAAAGCAAAACATACGCTTACATGTAAATAGCCTGTTACATTCAATTGTCAATAGCCATGAGCAATTACTTGTAGCATCCACAAATGCCAACACTTTAAAAACAATGTACAATAACCTATTCCAGAGGGTCATCAGCATGAAGAAGTAACCAATTGTACTGTAAATTTTAAGAAAAATGAATAAATAAATTTATCTATTACATTTTAACGTGAAAAATTAGCAACATAAGAATATTTAAAACTAACAAGGGAGCAAAAATTTTCATTGTCGAGAGACTGACTAACTCAACTGAAGATCTGGGGCAAGAATCACTGTAAAGTTCCGATTTTTCCCCGTAATTAGAACAAGTCACAAGTGATTAATTGTGTTAAGGGTTGATAGGCAAGTCTATACGAAATTATAGGTAACCAGTTGCTCTACGCGTGTAGAAATTCAACAAAGGAGCTGCGTTAACACGTCCCATCTACCATCAGGTCCAATTATTCTCAATTTCGAGACAGAGGAATGAGTAAAGAGGAAAAAAAAAACAAAGAATTCTTACGTTCGAAATCCATTCTTCGCGTTTATACTGGCTCACTAGTTTCTTCAGTTTTGATTCTATTTCATCTAACATTTCCGAAAATGACTTCAAGCTAATTCCATCGACACCACGAAACCGAACGTCGACATCTACGGGAATGCATTGAATTATGTAAGAAATCCATAAACTATGGTCAATTTCGAGCATTACTTACAGTGTTTTAGAATTAATTTCAGTTTTATGGCATAAAATTGTTCTCTAGAATTACAATAACGAATAATTCTTAGGGCCAGGTTTAAGATGGCGCCCATTAACTCCGTGACGGAATTCAAGCGATATTTCAAAGGATCCCAAAAGCATCTCTGTAATCTCAAGTGCACGTCCAGCGACATGTCGATTATTTCCATTATAATCCCCCTGAAGCGGTATCTATCTTTTGATACCATCTATCGAAGAAGAAGTAGAGGAAACATCAGACAAGATACAGAAATTTATGAAGGAAAACACTTATTATTACTTTAACGTTTTCACTTAATCTTTGAAAATCGGCAGACGAAGAAAGCCAGTTATGAAAATCACGTTCACAGCTAGGAAATTCCTTCCTTAGAAGATTAAATCTGATTCTTTCATCGGTTTCTATACCCTAAGAAAAGAATGGACTTTAAAAAAGAAAAGTAGAAAAGAGAGAGTTTATTTCACGAATTAAAATTAATTTAAATTAATTAAAACCATGTCGAAATTTTACCTGGAATCGTGCATTTATTCTTGATTCTAATGCATTGTTGTAATCATCTATATCATCTGCAAAACAGACAAAATAAATAAAAATTAAGATTAGTATCACCGGAAACTAAACCACACAGTGACATCATTTCCTGTTTAGAACATTACCACTTCCGAAAAATTCTAGGAATTTTTCGGAAATTCCAAAAAAATCTAGGAGTAAGACATATTTCCGTTGGATGTTTCGTCAGGTTTTGACGAATAAAAAAAAATTTACCATTGTTATATCTTGTATTCGAGGACAATGGCAGACTACTCGAAGAGCAAACGCAGTAAAGAATTGAGGAGGAGAAAATATTTTCTCTCTCATATGTTTATATATATAAAATGCCCAGTCTGGAGAAGGCAATGTGTTCGGCTAATGGGGACTGAGCACTAAAAAAAGAAAAAAAAAAAGACAAATTCCGTTATGAGAGAATGAAAATCATACAGGAACACAAACACGGAAATACAGGATCATCGGTTTCTGAGGAACCATTAAATCAGAAGCCTCTATTTCCATCTTAACTGTGTTCCTGTACTGTTCTCTCAAGCAATTTTGTTGTTTACAAGTCGACCCCCCTATAACACTGTTGATTATTCCGTTTTATATGAATTCCATGTTGTACGAGTCACTTAAATTTTACAAATACATGAGCCGTTCACAGCCTGGCACACGTATTCGTAAAATCTAAGTCACATCCATTTCGATTCTGTAACATTGGTCGAGTCGACAATATTCACAACGTCGAATATCTTCGTTGGTATAACAGATACCGGTGCCGAAATAACAAACTGGATCGTAGAAGATTCTTACAGAATCCCTAAAAAACGTCTTACACGCTTCACAGGCAATCTCTCTTGGGTTTGGTACTGTACTTCCTGCATACATACCGAACATACCATGATAGATGCGCTTTCAGAAAGAGTACTACCAGAACTCGTTGTTGGTTCGCTTTCGGCTGGGAAGAAATAAATAAATAAATTATTTAACAATGAAGATTTTCGTGGTCAAATTACAGCATACTTACAACTGTCAATTGTTATAACTTCGATTTCTGAACCCGCTTCCATAATTAAAAAAAAAAGATCAAGGTAATTTACAAAATGCCTTACATTCTTGACAAAGTTACAGCATACTTACAACTGTCAATTGTTATAACTTCGATTCCCGAATTATCTTCCATAATTAAAAATATAAATAAAAACTCCTCCTGATACGTTTGAGGTGATGTAAAACATCATCTTTTCCACCTTTATAGAAGTTCTCTTCGAGGTTTATGCCACTGCACCAATATGCAAATTTTGTCATCTTCATATTTATTAATTTCAATATAAATTATTATTATTATTTCCTCAATAATTTTTAGAAATTTTAATTGCTAATTTAGATAATTAAATCGGTGTCATTTTGTTTCACGTGGCTATTTCCATTCCGAATTGCAATTCGGATCGTTACGCGGCACAAACATTAAATAAAGTTACGTATTGTAAATTCTGTGAGCTAGGTTTTTTTACACTAGACCCCCTAACACTTTTGATAATTCCGTTTTATATGAATTCCATGTTGTACGAGTCACTTAGATTTTACAAATACGTGTGCCGGGCCGTGAACGGCAGACGTATTTGTAAAATCTAAGTGACTCGTTTTTGTTGCACCTCCTTAACAATGAAAATGTTAAGAAGGTGCAACAAAAACGTTGTAGATATTAACTGGAGTCTCGCTCAATTCGAAGTTTATTTATTTATTTTATTTACTTAGCGTATGGCTACACATCCAATTGATAAAAAGAACAGGAAGCAGAAAAAGAAAGAACACAAATCATAAATGTAAATCTGAGTTAGAAATACAGTAGACCCCTATAAAACGGGTTCCTATAATTACGATTCCTATAAAACTGAGAAAAAATTGCGACGGTATCCGTAAAAAACGGTAAAACTCCTATAATTACGTAAAACGTTATCGGGCAGCCGAACTATTTTCCGCCGCCAAGTGCCACGCTACGGAGAGATTACTATCGTCTGTAGAGTATTATATATAAATTAGGTACTGTACATATAATTATATATTAATTATATATAAATTAGGTATTGTATATATAATTATATATTAACTTAATTTATTGTAACTTTATTATAATTATATATATTTTCTCCGCCGCGAGGCGCCACGCTACGGAGATTTTACGCTAACTATCGTCTGTACAGTATGTAAATTAGGTACCGTAAGTCTAATACAGTACTGTAATTTTATACATTTCTTGTGAAAGAAACATTTCTTATTCAACGGCGATAAAAATTATTTATATTAATGATGTCTCCAAAGTTCAACGAAGTTTTCGCAGAAAAATAACATCAGAAATCGCGGCCGCGGTTTGCTGAGCTGTTCCGCGACGAAAACAAGCTTGAGCAATGGCGATGTCGAATGGTGCACACTCGGTAAGTAATCCTACAATTTTTTGTTTATAGCGTAGTTTATACAGATTATTTCCAAAAATATATACGTATTTTGGAAATGTTGAGTTGGATTAGTCTAGAATCGATTAATTTTATGGAAGAAAGTCTTTCAATCAGCCGTAGTCCGTAAACTTCACACGTGTTGGGCTGTGATTGGAAGGACTCGTAAGAAATCGGATTCCTAAAGAATGGAACGTATCTATGATCTTATAGGGGGTCGACTGTTTAAAGCACTTCAGTCACAATCAGGAAGTCACTCAGTTGTCCCGGAAAAGATCTTACTGGACAATCTTCCAAGATATGATGTATAGTCTGTTTTTCAGCACCACAGTCACACTGTGGGGATGCAACTTTTCCCCACCTAAAAAGACTGTCCCTGCACAACCCATGTTTGGTCCGAATCCTATTTAACACACTTCAAAGATTTCTGGATAACTCAAATCCAGGTGGTCGCTTTGTGATACAAGGAAGTTGTCGACTGTCCATCGGAGAGACATCAGCCCAGAGCCTTTTTCAAGATTCAGTGAGGTTAAAATTATTGGAATACAGGGAATACAGCTCTTATCAGATGGGGTGTCTTGATTTAAGTTGATTTATGCTGAGGTCATCAATATCCTGATGGATCGGGAGTTGTGGATTAGACAATATTTTCCCACATTCCTTGAGCAGAGTGCTCTCCCTTCGGAATTCGAAGTATTCATCTATATATTTGAGGGGAGAGAAAAATGGTTAAAAGGTTCACATATTTAATGTATAAGAAATGAAAAATTGAAAATATTTAAATATATATTGCTAAAGTAATGTCGAGGTATTAAAAATCGATCGAAGCCTTGAGGCAAGAATACGTTAACGGAGTTTCTGGACAAAGTAATCACTGTAAATTTCTGAATTTGCCTCGTAATTAGGACAGATCACGAGTGATTAACTGTACTAGAAGATGTATACAAAAAATTACAGGAAAGTTGATTTCCTGACTGGTCACTTACGCGTGTAGAAATTTAACAAACAGAGTTAAGGTATTTTTGCCTTAAGGCAGGCCTTCAACTATTCTCTACTTCCAGGCAAGAGAGAAGAAAGAGCAAGCAAAAATACAAAAGAATTTTTACTTTCGAAAGCCATTGTTGACGTTTGTATTGGCATAACACTTTTTTCATACTTATCTCTATCAAATTTAACATCCTCGCGTATGAGGCAACGTCATCTTCGTCTACACTGTCAACGTCGACATCTACGTGGAACGAATAAAACTTTTTAAGAGCGTAAAAAAACAATGGAAAACCTCGAGAATTACCTACAGTCTTTCAGAATTAATTTCAGTTTCATCCCGTAAAATTCTTCACTATAAAAACGACGACGCATAAATCTCAGCGTCAGAAGTAAGATGCCGCCCATTAACTCTGTAATGGGATTGAAGCTGTGAATCCAAGGATCCCAATAGAATTTATCGAATTTAAGTACCATGTGCGCCTCCATCGATCGTTCGACTATTTCCATAATAATTCCTCTGAGGTGGTACCTGACTTTCGATATGATCTGTCGAAGTAGAGAAAACACAAGATGCAAATGTCCGAAAATTTAAGAGAAAATTATATATTTCTGGAGGAAAAAAGTTATTACTTGAACGTTTACACGACTTGAGAAATTTACATTACATAATATGCTTTAAAATTTACATTTAAAATTCCTTCATTTTTACCTTTGCGGCTGTTACGTATAACAGAGTGAAAGCATGGCGATCGGTCAAAAATAATTCACGTAGATTTAAAAATTTTTGGACTTAGGACACCTTAAAGGGTCGAGAAATGCAGAAAATTGGGTTTTTTTTCCTGTATGTATGGATGTTAGTGTGTGCGTGTGTGGGGGGGGGCACAATTTTGTTAACCCACTTTGAAGCTTAATAACTAATTTGATTTTTGTCGAAAATTTCTGAAATTTTGCAGGGAGGTTTCTATATTAGGGGATTGATACTATTAAATTTTGATGGTTAAAGGTCGAGGAAGTGAGAAGATAAAGGGGTGGGGTCGTGAAATTTGTTTGAAACGTTAGAAATAAGCTTTTATTTATAATATAGTTAATTTCTTGACGTGATAATAAACGGTCATACGTGTAAAAATGTCTCACCAGTGGCCTAGCGGATAAAACCACCGAATACTATTATGTGGTTGTGTTTTCCTGCCTGGCCAAGTGTAGTTTTTCGGGTTTTCTCTGTGTTTATAACACGTACATAGGAGGAAATTTTCCTTAAAAAGTCCTTGCAGTAGGCGTCCCCTTTGGTAGATCGGATAGGCCTATGCGTTCTCGTATACAAATTATCCAATTCAATAAAATGCCAATAACGAGTTGCTTGACTTTACCGGCGACATTTGGTGGCGCAATGTATTATGAAATTTTATTTTAAAACTTTTTATATCTTTAATTTATAAAATGGCAAAAGGCTTAATTTTGAGGAGAGGGACATGCTTTATAAAAAAAATTGTAAATGTTAATAACCAGTAAAATCGTCATTAAGTCCGATTTTACTGGAGATTACACACGACCCCCTTAATCTCCCCACCCCTCGACCTTTAATCACTAGCGTCGATCCCTCCTAGTACTTTCACCTCCCTGCATAATTTCAGAATTCTTCGACCAAAATCACAGAAGTAATTAAGTTTCAAAGAGGGTGAACAAGATCGTGCGCCCACACACACTAACACACACAAATACAGAAATTACTCCTGAATTTTTTGCATTGCAGTTTGTATTTTGTTTCCTTTGAACTGGCCCTCTGTTTTTAATATTTTTTTCTTATTTTCGATTCACGTTGGATGATTTGCCACGTTAAAAATTTCCGCTTGTCTCTCCTACAATTCTGCAACCATCTTTATCAGTAGAAAACCAGAGTCTTATCCCCTGTCACGACGTGCTTTTAGTTAGCCTAAGCAAAGTATTCCACCGGTTATAATTAAAAATATGCAATGTATATTCTTCACTTATCTTATTACAGATCGACAATTTAAGACCCAAGATGGCGCGTACGAAATGCATCACGATCTTTATTGTCTCACCTGAAACAGGTGAACAATAAAGAAAGATTGTTTTTTCTGAATAAGTTTCCTCAATTTGCATAACACGGAAACCAGTATAATAAGTCGTAATAATACCATATGTGCTAGTAGACAGCTGGAGTTAGCCTATCTGTTCGTAAATGCATCGAATAATGGCTTTGGTGTGATTAAATACATTTAATTCTTTTAATTCAAAGACAATCTTTACGTTGTTTTCACCATAAACAATTGAAAACCCAATTTCCATTACAATACCGTAAACTTGTTTAACAGAAAACCTTTCGATACTTTTTAGTAGTTTTAAAAAATTAGAGAGAAAAATCGTTCAAACACAATTTTAAAAATGAATTAAATATTTTTTCTAGCGCCATTTTGGCTACGTGTTAAACGTCACGCACTATACTCGATACTATGTGTTTTTTTTAAATACATGTCACGTCACACAACACGTTTACAATTCTAAAATATCACGATTATAATATAAATTATATAAATTGTAATGATGATAATATTGCAAATACACCTGTTTCAGGCTTATACATTAGAAAGTTTGCGGTCGAAGTTTTCATCTGTAAAACGTGAACGTGGAACGTAGAACGCCGCTTACAAGATAGCGGCGCTCGACGTTTGTCGTTCACGTTTTTTAAAGATGAAAACTTCGGCCGCAACCTCTCTTTTTACGTTTGTTTTCCGTCGCCTGTCATTGGTAAATCTCGAGAATAGAATTAGAGACCGATATGGTCTGGAAAAATAACGTAACTTCCGGTCCACATCGGGAAGTTCGTAGATCGGGACTTTCGGCCTCTACGTTCTCCATATCTGGTCTTGATTTTCATCTGTTTAACACCGTTTTCGAGATTAAGAAAAGACAGACAGAAGAATAACGACAGTGGGAATTGAATTTAAATCTAGAAGTTTTAAAAATTGTAGCCCAATAACAATTGGTATTACAGGCTTCTACATGTAAACACCAGCTGCGCGTGTTTAAACACGCGCAGCTGGTGTTTTCGTGTAAAAGCGTATATAAAAGAATTTGCGTGCGCATACACACATAAAGCCTTGAACAGCTTGAACAACGCATAGAAGTTTATAACAAGGTAATTTATCTGTTTTATTCTTCTTGACCATTTAATATGGGGTGAAGAATAGAACAATAGTAAACTATAGTTCTGTTCTATTTGGCAATGCGAAAAAAAGTCAAATTTTTTCCCTTCTCTCATTGTTTTGAATTTCTTAAAATTTGAACACTACAAGAGCCGAAAAATATAAAACACTCGTTACAATATTGTGTGTATGTGTGAGGGGTGACCATTGCAACGGGTGTTAACTGTTGTTTTTGCCTGTTAACTTGCACTGTTTGTAAATGGCAATGCGGCTTCAATAGTTGTAAGTTATGTTTTGTATCCTGCCATGTTTACGCTTGTACGCCGACGGCATTCGGTAACTGTTTCTCTTACGTGTAATCGGTATTTGTATACGCTCGGTAATCTCTCCCATTAATGTTTGACAGGGCGGTTTGTATATTTTCGGTCCCGGGATCATGCTAAATTTACTATCCGCTCCTGAATAGTCTATTATAACTGTTGTAGTAACTTGGCATCCAGCTCTATAACTACACCTTCTGTAAAGGGTAGACAAAACCCTCGCGGTACACAACCTGTATAATGTCTGGCTTTATATAACTGTCGCGATCGAACGTTATATCGTAATGGCACCTTACGGTAAATGTAACGTGCTATTTGTTATTTGTTATCGCACCCCATTGCCTACGTATCCCCACTCCTAAACATCATATTGTATTAGTCATTATATTCAACATTTGTATTGTTCTGTTATCACAAATCTTGTACAAAGTAATGCGCCATGGCTCTTTGTACAGTACTCTTATTCTCTCTGTATCCTGTACATGTATTTATTATTTCATTCATAATGGGAGCATTGCAGGTGCTCATGATCTCTCCTATCTTCATCTTTCCTATCACACTTTCATCCCTCCCCTTCTTCTCCTTTCTCAGAGTAGTCCTGGTGTTCCACCTCTTTCATGTTAAATAAATATATATACAGTGCATGTTAATTAAATTTCGGTAGTTACAGGTCAAGAAAGCGGGGAGTTTGAGGATTCTTATAGTATAAAATTTATTTTTTAAGGTGTTTTCTTATAGGTTATCGGCACACTCCACACCGTCACGTTATAATATACAGTATATATTTAATTAACCCGTCAACATTGAAACCTAATGAGTACATCGATGAACGTGAAGCTTATTCTGGTGTTATTCACATTTATGGCTGCTTTACTTGACATCAATTGTATAATTCCTCAAACACCCGAGGAAGCGTGTGTACATCTTGACACAAACTTGAAAAACTACTGTAGTAAGTATTAACAACACTAACTTTTTAAACGTGAACGTCGAACGTCGAGCGCCGCTTACAAGATAGCGGCGCTCGACGTTCGACGTTCACGTTTGAGAGATGAAAACTTCGGCCGCAATCTCGCTAATATCTTCTTTATTTTAAATTAGAATTGGATTTAACGAAACAAAAGGACATTCGCTCTTGCTTTGTTGAAAATGGTATTCAAATGGTAGGTTTTTAATTAAATATTTACAAGTTTTAATTTTAAAATCAATTCTCCAGACAATAATTTCTTATTATTTTAATACACAGAACTTGGAATTCGCTAAAATCTGTGTTAACAAACAGAAACACTTGCAAACGTTGGGAGAGATAAGTGATTACATTTGCTGTATTCTAGAGAAAGATCCGGAAGTAATTCATTTGTGTTTTTAAATAATGTGTTAATTATTATTTATTTCATAAATTAATAGCATTTTTAACATTTATAGAAATATAAAGAACTTGTCTGTTGCTACAGTTCGCTTGAACTTTCTTGCAGTAAAATCAATCCGGCCATGTATTCGACTATCGATGTAAGTACTGCGCGTTTAAATTTATTTATATAATATTATTAGTTATTATAATAAATAAATTATATGAAGACGGTTTAATTACGAGAGAGAGATTCAGCAGAAAACCGGAAAAAAAGCAATTAAAAATCCATGCTTGAAGCTAAAATATCTACGATTGGCAACATTGTCGACAGGCGAAAACATATGGTAAACAGTGGATAAAATGGCGGCGACATTCAGTCTTGTAGAATATTCCACAGAACTGCGGTTGCTTTTGCACCATAGAACTTCATTTGTATGTCATGTTCAATTGGTTTTTGCCAAAAATCAGACAACAGTGTACCGCTTTTCTTTCGTACACTGCTGGAAGGGCGCCGCCATTTTATGGCCACGTGGTTTGTGTTCTGTTGTATCAACAGTGTTGCCAGTTGCAGTTTCTGTTGCCTCTAGTTTTACTCGTTATTAGCTTTTGCTGGTAAATTTATGCAACCCGTTGCTGGAACTTTTTAGAATTAAAATGGACCTTTCGGGAGTTTGGGAACGGATTAATTCACTTTACATTTTTTTTATGAGAAAAATTGCTTCGGAATTCGATCTCCCTGTTGGATTGGTTTGATTTTATACGGCGACGCGACACGTGAGCGATTTGTTTTGGTAAAATGGTCCCTAATAAGGTGTTACTAACGTCAAGTAAATTCGAAAAACTACACGTGGACAGTGGGTTCCAGCCTAGCCCATTGGCTAGGCTGGAACCCACTACCATCTTCCAATGTTTAGTGGTTTTGTCCACTCTCCCACTGGTGGGTCACTCCTCTAGAAACGAATACAATTCGAGTTTCCATGTGCCACTATACAAATAACTTAGATAATAGTTTTTCTGCATATTTTCAGCACGTAGTTATCAATATTTTTAAAAATCTTTGAATTTCATATTATCTTATGTGTAATTTATTTCAATTGTTATTATTGTTGTCTTTTTCAGGCATGCCTGTATCCAGCGGTAGTAAAATGTTAAAAAAAAAAAAGTGAATTTCTTCAATCTGCAAAGGGTTTAGAACCCACAAGAAACATTTAATTGTTAATTTCGTCTTATTAAGAATTAAATTTCTACTAAAATTTTCGTAAATTTTGTATTCTATTTAATTAAAACGCTGTGTTAAAATATTGAACAGTACGTGATTACTGCTTATTTCTATTGTAATATTCTCACTTATTGGTGAATTGTTATTTGTAATGATAAATTAATAAATTGAACATCTTCCTCTCGTCCTTTTCTTTGTATTTATTAGAATTAACGCGAACACACAAAGACTTTATAGACTTTATTAACGAACGCGAGAAAACAGCAATGGATTTTGCTTGTATCAAACGTGCTTTGGTAAGAATGCAAAGAAGAATATTTAAATTTTACTTCAATCAAATTCAGCAATGCTGAGGGCTGTGAGTGTTTTTTCGTGTGTTTAATTATTGGTGGAATTGATTTGTTGTACTCTAGAGGGAAAAATTAAGAAGCGTATTGTAATATTTGCCACCAACGAGGAAGAACAGTAGATTGCCTTATTCCGTTGATAGAAAGACCTTTCGCCTGGAAAAATATCGTAATCTACTGCAAAGTGTGTTACAATACAGCATTCGCTTCCAGATGCGACAAATGTGGCCAAATATTTGGAGCCGGTAAAGGAACATTTGGGTATTCTCGTAATTTAAAGTTTAATTTTTCGGTACAGAAATGTTAACGTACCGAGACAAGCAATGGCACAAAGAGTGCAGTTGTCTGCTCTGCCTCTGCTCGTAGGCAACGAAGGCTTCGTTGAAATAGGTAATGATAAGCATTGCAACAACTGTTACTAACAAAAGTTCGGTTCACCTTGCTTCGAGTGCCATCAAATTGTTACCACCCACCCACGGTGTTATTTATGGAAACGTAGCCAACGTTTCTGTTGCAGCACGTGTCTGGTGTGTTTAGAGTGTCGGCAATTCGCACCATAGTGGAGTTTGAAGCTGTTTGCATAATGTACGATGCTCTTTTTTTCATAGACTGTGTCCCCATTTTCAATATCTGCGAGTGCCGCTGCCCCTATACATCTATCGAGAGCATAAACTGGCATAACGATTGTTTCTTGTGTCCTGTGTGCAAGACACCACTCGTGAGAGTATACGATTCGTTACGGATGTAGCGGATATCTTGTGTCCAGGATGCGCTAAACGGAAAATAATAATGTGATACGTCATCCGTTAAACTCGTATAACAAAATTTAAGTGAATTGTTTGGACACAATAAAAATAATTTAATCCATCAACTTCATTTCGTTATGGCAATGGTTACCAGGAGGAGTTTCTATGGGACCTGACCCTATTTAGATGTTACAAATGTGCAGAAAATCGAAAAAATCGCATTAGAGTTTTCATTTTAAATAAAATAAAACTCATCCCTATCCTCAAAATTAAGGTTTTTGCCATTTTATGATAACTAATAATATAAAAGTTACTTTTTTTAAAAGAAAATCTCAACAGACGGTGCCACAATAAGACTTGTTCGCAAGAGCCAGCCATTTTTAACTAAAGTGAAACCGCGCTAATCTGATCTAATTGATACCAGTGGTGGTTCGGAAGATTAATGAAAAGTTCGGATTAACGGGGTATGCATACAGTGTTTACATTCTGAATCATCTTTTTACTGTTTTATTATACTTTACAGCAGCAAGTAGAGATTATAGTCCTTCAGCCAAACAGGGTCTTAGAAAGAACAAGCAGGAAGCTCACAACATCCAGCCAGAATCTCCATATTAGAGAAGAAGAAGAAGAAGAAGAAGAAGAAGCTCACAACACGTGACTTACGTTTACACGTGAGTTGCAAATATACAGTTGACAAGTCTATTATTTTAGACAGATGGTTGAATCTGTTCGGATTACAAAATGTTCGGAAGAACACGATTCGGATTAGCGCGATCGTACTGTAATCCCAGAATTTGCTAAAGAGATATAACAAGAATGGAACTAAGTAGAAAATTTGAAGCATATGCTTTGGAAACAATTTATTTTAAAATACGTATTGCATTCCTACAATTAATATATAAAGAAAGATGAATTTCATGGGCCCGGATCCTCATTGCAATAATAGTCCTTTCCATTGCTGCTGAGACATACTTCTCCATAAAAACAACAATCTCTTTCCGTATTGCATGGTTTACGGAAACAGTCGCTTCTACGTAAAAATAATTCAGATAATAAGTCTATATTATTTTTATTACTTAATTATTATTAAACTACTAGATCAGGTGTAAGGATAATTATATACGTGTGACTTTTTATGTAAGATTATGTACAGTACTTATAATAATAGATCCTACCCAACACAGTTTTACATCGAAATTTGCTCTATTGCCTATACATTCTAAATCCCGAGAAGGATTCATCCGTTCGCGCTTGATACTCGGACAGACACGCACACAGACGTCAATTAGTAAGTGGCTCGTATCCTTCCAACGACTATCCCGAATATGTGTACAGAATTTCGTAGAAATTGGATACTCGAACAGAAGAAGACAGACATGAAGGATGTACAAGCATCATTGCTTATAGAGTTGTTGCTCATTTTAATCAATTCTAACAATTAATTATAGCTTAAACCACTGGTTTCTCAATCCTTAATGCCGAAATCTGGTTTACTTTGACGTATAGGTGACAAGTCAGCTACCCAATAATTTAATTAAACCTTAAAAAATTAGATGCTAGCGAGATAGCGGTCGAAGTTTTCATCTTTAAAACGTGAACGTAGAACGTCGAGCACCGCTTACAAGATAGAGGCGCTCGACGTTCGACGTTCACGTTTTACAGATGAAAACTTCGGCCGCAACCTCTCTATTATTAAACCTTTCTAAACCCCTAGAAGCTTAGAGGTGTGTCAGATTTAGAAACCATTGGTTTTAAGCTTATACTTGGCTACATATTTAAGAAATTTAATTATGGGAAAACTTACCGTGCTTGTTCGCCTGAAAATTTAAAAGGAAAATAGTTAAATAATTAATGAATTACTAAATAAGTTTTTATATTTCAAAGAGTTAAATTAACTTGCCAACAATTCCGGCAAAACTACACACTCCACTTGCGAGCAGCACCCCTAAAATGATGATAAATCGGAGATTCATCATGAAATTCTAGAATTCTGATGAAGGTTTTCACTTATATATTATTCATTTCAAACTTTTATTACGCTAAATAAAAATTAATGTTTATAGTTAGATTATGGTTTAATAATTACCCACCTGTTTTATAGAATTAAACTTTATATTGTCTAGTCAGATATGCTCCATTATCATTTTATATATGTACAATATATTGTATACAGTATTGTACTAACTGCCGGATTTACAGTAAACAGTTTTGACTGGTCGCTAAAGAACAATATAAAGTTTAATTATATAAAACAGATGGGTAAAACGAATTACCAGACCTTAGATTATGGATCAATAATTCCAAATTTTATTATTTGATATTATTAAACCATAATTTTTCAGGCGAACAAGCACGGTAAGTTTTTCTATACAGTAATTAAATTTCTTAAATATGTAGTCAAGTACAAGCTTAAAACCAATGGTTTCTAAATCTGACACACCTCTAAGCTTCTAGGGGTTTAGAAAGGTTTAATAATAGAGAAGTTGCGGCCGAAGTTTTCATCTGTAAAACGTGAACGTCGAACGTCGAGCGCCGCTTACAAGATAGCGGCGCTCGACGTTCGGCGTTCACGTTTGAGAGATGAAAACTTCGGCCGCAACCTCGCTATTAAGAACAAGTAATGGATCAAGAAGTATATGAAAAATAATCTAAACGATTTACACAATTCATTTAAGCAAGTTAAAACACTAAGAATACATGCATATTTTGACTTTTATACATATAGATAAATGTTTTATTATAACCAAAATATATC
>NW_019384624.1:223547-225008 GCF_000671375.1 Centruroides sculpturatus | reverse complement strand
GACCTGATAAAATCTGTAATGAGAAAATTTGGTAAAGTAATCAATGTTGTTACTAATTATTATCATAACCGAAAAGTTAAGACTGGTAGCTATCGGGTAGTCTTGTTAACTAGGCAAAAGATCCCTAATTATGTGAAAATTCTTGGCAAAGATGTCCCCTTGTTTTATGTGGGAATTAGGAAAGAATGCCGTAGATGCGGCAGTACTGAACACGAGATTCGCGAGTGCAAAATAAAAACGTGTTTTAGATGTGGTAGTAATCAGCATCTAATAAGTCAATGTCCTGCTTGTTATAATTGCAAAGAGATTCATAATCTCGCAGAAAACTGTCCAACCCTATCGTATGCTGAAATCATTAATAGAGGCCCTAGGAAGAAAAGTTTGGAAAGGAGAAGAGCTAGGAGCTTAGAAAAAACGAGTAAAAAAAGTGTTGAGAAAAATAAGGATGTTAATGAGAGGGAGCAAGGTGCAGTCGAAGTGATTGAGGAGGAAGTCAAGCAGATGGAGGTGGGGATAGTGACAGAACAGGAGACTGTGGAAAAGGATAAGAATTTAGGAAAGAGAAAAATGGATAGAGTGGAAGGTGGGAATGTTAAAAAGATGATTACAGGATTTGAGGGGCAGTTTTTGTCAGAAGAGGAAATAAACGAATATGGTAGTGGTATGGTAGGAGATCGTGCTAGTCGAAGACTTAAATCTAGGACAATGAGTATGCAGAAAACAACAGAATCTAAAAAATTGAATAATGGATAGAAACACACTAAATATTAGGTCTATTAACATCACTGGCTTCCGGAATTTGAGAAAACAGCTATTTATATTAAATATGGTATTGATAAACAGAATTGATATACTTGCCATACAAGATACGAACATTCGGAATTTCGATGATTTGAGAGATCTGCGTCGAAGATATGTCGACTATAATATTTATGTTTCTTTTTCAAGACAAAGGAGCACCGGTGTTGTAATAATGTTAAAGAAATGGATTAAGGTCCAAGATTTTAAAACTGATGTAGATGGTAGAATGGTAGCTGTTGATTTTCAGGTCTGTGGTCGGCCTATGAGGATAATTACAATTTATGCATCACCTCGAGTTACGGAAAGGAAAGAGAATTTTTATTTTTTAAAGAATTTTTTAGCGGTGAGTAGGGACGTTATACTTTTAGGAGATTTTAATAATGTTTTATCGGTTTTAGATAAAAATCGGCCATTACACTCGGATAGTTCACGGAAAGTTTTGACTAATATTTTAGAAGACTTTAATTTGGTTGATGCTTACCGTGTGATTTACCCATATCAGTCTGGCTTTACCTGGGAAGGTCATGGTGTTCTGGAACGCCTGGACAGGGTTTATATTTCAGAAAACTTGGGGAAAGTTAGAAAGATTTTTAGCTTTAAATTAATAAAGGATGGTGTTAGAATGAGTAATCATGAAATGTTGGTACTAGAGATTCAATT